>NW_004444182.1:320740-323791 GCF_000243295.1 Trichechus manatus latirostris
GGGCACCATTTAGTTTTACTGGACTCAATCTGGTGGAGGCCATGGTAGTTGTCGTCCATTAGTCCTTTGGATAATCTTTTCCTTGTATCTTGTTTTCTTCATTCTCCCTTGCTCCTGAAGGGGTGAGACCAGTGGTGGAACATTCATTTTTGAAAAGAGTGTTGTGGGTATATATATAAAAAAAACAAAACCGAAACCCATCGCCGTCAAGTCTATTCTGACTCATAATGACCCCAGAGTAGAACTGCCCCGATAGTTTCCAGCGAGTGGCTGGTGAATTTGAACTGCCAACTTTTGGTTAGCAGCTGTAGCTCTTAACTACTGCACCACCAGGGCTCCTTGTGGGTATGTCATAGTTGATTTAATACTTACTTATGGACGTTTGTGTGATTTTTTTAATCTTTTACTGTTACTAACAATTTTGTACTATGTATCTTTACATACATATTATTTTGAATAATTGCAAGTGTATACTTGACATCTTTTTCCAGAAGTGGAATTGCTAGGCCAGAAGGTAAATTGTCATGCAATTTTGCTAAGGATTGCCAAATTCCTTCCCATGGTTTTGCTCCTGCATTAGACGGGCACGCCTGTCTCTCCACTGCCTCACCAATGAAATACATTATCAAACTCAGATAGTTTTGCTATTCTGATGGTTGAGAAGCGGTGCCTCAGTGTAGTTTTAATTTGTGTTTCTCTTATTTTGTGAGGTTGAGTGTCTTCTCATATGTTTAAAGTCTTCTTTTTCTGTGAACTGTCCATATCTTTAGCCCAGTTGTCTACTGAGTTTCTGGCCTTTTCTTCTCAAATTTTTTGGTGATTCAAAGTAAAGTGCATGCTTTCAAAAGTGTATTACTCAGATCATGATACCCCAACGTGATTTCTGTCTTGCAGTTTTGAGATGAAGTAACACATTACTGCTGCCATTCTAAGCATCAGCAGTGATACGTTACCAAGATCCTGGAAGAATATTTATGTGGCCTGTGACATGAGCGGTATACATATTGAACATTCCTGAGGTTTCGAAACAAGTGTGACAGTTACATTAGAGATTACTTTTAACTACAGTGAAAGCTGTGAGAGCCAGAATTCAATGGGACTGCCTTATTTTTCTAGGTCTCACAAGTTTCCTGCCTTTGATAGGATGCAGTCTTAAACCACTTTCTATCACTCTCTATTAGTGCAAAATATTTAAGTTTTTCTTCTCTGACAAGTTCCTGCTTTACAATGTTCCAGCTTTTGCAGATTTTACTGCATGTAATCTTGTGTTAAAACCATGAGTCACTGTATAAATGTTAATATTATAACCCACAATGTTGTATAAAGTTACCAAGTGTGTTTCCCAGTTTGCCATCTGCCTTTTGACTTTGCCTATAATGTTTATCAGTATGCAAAGATTCTATATTTTTGAATTATGTGATCACATTAGTCTACCGTTTCTCTTATTGCTTATGGTATAACTGTACTGTGATGTGTGTTGATTTTTAATGGAGAATGGGGCTTTTCAGAACATGCAAGATGTTGTAATATTTAAAACTTGAATTCAATCTGAAGACAACATATATGTGCACTAAAAATGAGTAGAGTTTGCAAACAATGCAAAACTTACAGAGAATTACCTAATTTCTAAGATTAGAGTGATGTGGCAGAAACAGTATGTGAGGGAAACATCCTTGCAATGCTTAGGAGAAAAAAAGGAAGTAAAAATACCAACTACTGTACCTAGGGGCATTGTGAAGTTAACTAACTGCAGAGTATGTTAAAACCATAAATCACTGTACAAATGCAAAGCGTGATAACTCACAATGTCAGACGAAGGTGTTATCTTGAGAAAGAAATTCTGTTAGTGATTATACAGGGTGCTGATTGTGCATTTCCTCCAAAGGGATAGAAAATAAAGATGAAGGCACATTACACTTTTTCTATCATATGATTTTTGCATGAATCAAATCTCTCAAATGATTGAGTACAGTGTTAGGCCACGTGCAAGATAGCAAAGAAATATTTGCTGTAAACTTTCATCTAAATTCCATTTAGAATGGGTTTTAAGAAATAAAAGAGGAATCTATTTTATGGCTTTATAATAATGCCACCATAGCATTACTTCATATATTCATGCTCCTTATTTTCCAGAGTTGGCCTTGGATGAATTTTGACTATCTTCAGAAATCACATCCACTTTTAGAAGAGGAGAATTTTCCAATTTAATATATGCAAAAATACTGTTAACACTGATTGTAAAAAAATGTCAGTTGAAAGGTATACAAATGACTTTTCTAAGAGTAGGTGAATTGAACGGCTGTTCACAGCCTTTGGAACAAGCTTCCGTCTTGGACTTTGGTTAGGTGTTGTGTGTTTACGTGATCTGGGAAGACTGGCTATGTGCCGCATTGATGCAGATGCCTGGTACCACCTAGAAGACAAATGCAGAGACATGAAAGGGGTGCAAATATCTTCAAAGGAACCAAGGAAGGCGGTGGTTTTCTTGCTCCTTACAGAGCTATATTTCTGTCCCAGGGAAGGACTCCTTGTAGTCATTTATATTGCAGTTCCCTGAGGAGGGACTGGCAGGGATATCAAACCGCCTGCGTTTTGTTGGGCAACATGTTGCCGACAGAGGCTCTGCTGGGCCTCAGGGCTACTTTCACATTCACAGAGGGCACTGCTGTCCTTTGCTTGAAGGAGTGTCACGGCACTGCCTCTGCAGAAGCATAGCAATGCTCCTTGGCTAGTACCTGTTCTGAGTGGAAAATCAGGATGGAAAAGGAGAAATGTTTTCTTCTGGACAAGGCAGTAGGTTACACTGATTGTGCAGAACACAAAAAAGAGTTAAAAAAAAAAAAACTAATTCATTTTGATTGGTTTGAATATAGGTTTCACAATGGCATGCCTTGGCTAATGTATGCTGGGCTACTGAGCCAGTATACCAGTTACCCGTTGTCATCGAGTCGATTATGACTCGTAGTGACCCTATAGGACAAAGTAGAACTGCCCCATAAGGTTTCCAAGGCTTTAAATTGTTACAGAAGCAGACTGCCACATCTTTCTCCC
>NW_004444182.1:324263-326079 GCF_000243295.1 Trichechus manatus latirostris
AGATTTGGGTCAGGAGCCTGTGATAAACATTGTGATGTTTTCCTTCCTGGAATCTACCTGTCCACCGCCAATGCTATGCAGTTTGGAGGAGTGTACTTAGCTCGGGGTAGACCCTGATGAGTCTAAGTTATTGTAGTTCACACTTCAGAGAATGATCCATTGGTCAGTCATGAAATAAATTTAGTTTATGGTGCTGGTGTAAGAATGAGATAGAATAGAATAAAAAAATAACATAATACATTATACATAATTGTAAGTGGTTTTTCTGGAAACCTTTGCTGAAAGTCACTAATTAGAAATGTTAGTCTCATTCCTCTTGCCAACAGTATTTTCTCTGTTTCTTTAAATATTGTTCCATTTGAACCTGAATCTCAGAACTGCTGTTGCTTCCTTGCTGCGAGTCAGAAGATGAAACCAACACACAAAAGAGGGAGAATCCATAGAGAAAGGGAGACAGAATCGTGGGATCAAGACAACATGGTGCCAGTCATACCTCTGCACTTCCAATTATGGTTGCAGTACATGTCTTTATTATTTAAGTCATAATAACTTTGATTTTCTGCTATTTGCAGATAAAACATTCTATGGATACAGGGCTCATCCTACATATTCTTTTATCACCCTACACTAGTTCTTTTAAGGTATTTGTTATACTGTATGGTTACTGCTGTTTTATTGGTTGGTGATGTCCACTAGTTACAAACATGCACATAGGAAGCATTCAATTAATACTCATCAAACTAAAGGATGAGGATACAATGTGGGGAAAAAAGAGAAAAAAATAAACACACTTTATAAGGTATCTAAGATCAATTAAGTTCGGGGACCAAAAATTGAGTTGTAAAAATGGCATGGCAGTGTCTAACCTCCTCTAATTTCAAGAAGGGAAAGGAGAATCAAGATCAACAGTCCAAGGCTTGATTCCTATGAGGCAGAGGCCATCTCTCTACCATCTTTACCACTTCTGACACCAACCGTCCCTCCCACAGCACTCTCTACTCTGCTGAGTTCAATAATTCATTGCAATGGCCACACAGAACTCACAGACAAAACACAATTATGAGTTTATTAGGGAAATAACAGATTAAAGTTTAGGTTGAGGAATGCTCAGGGTACAGTTTTTCCATCAAGACAGTCTCTGCCCAGCCATGCCACAGGCACACCTCTCTCTGGCCTCTTGGCTTCTCCCCTGCTCAGGCAAGTATTACAAAGCTATTTTAGCTCTTGCAGTAAGTACCCAGAGGCACCCCACTTCAGGAGTAAGCCTCGGCCCAAAGGCACTCAGCTTTCTCGCTCAGTGGGCCGGGAAGGCCACTGCACTATCTCCTGCTGGTCTCTCCTGCCAGTCTCTCCTGCTGCTATTTCTCTGCCACTGCTTCTCACTATCTTCAGTGTTACAGCACTCTGTCTCTCTCTGTCTCCCAGTTCCAGGAGCTTCTCAGCACAGGAATCCCAGGTCCAAAGGACATGCTCCATTTTTGGCTCTCCTTTCTTAGTGGTGGTGGGATCCTCTATTTCCTGCCTCTGGGCTGGCTCATTTCAAGCCCAGCAGAAGGATGGCAAAACTGACCAATCCCCTTAGTGAGACACAATTTCCCTATTTGCACAGTCTTACCCAATCACTTGGGTGGCAGTTATAAGACCATGGAGAGAAAGGCCACACAAAAGTGATCCTTCACACCGCTGGCCACCCTCTGGCTTTTCTAGCCATGGTTGTTTCATACTTGGAGGATAACTTCCCCTTCCAAATCATTTTAGTAGTCCCAAACAGTCATTAACAATTAGTCCTTTTATAGGCTAGAGTCCTAAGGGTAAG
>NW_004444182.1:327254-328582 GCF_000243295.1 Trichechus manatus latirostris
AACAGTCATCACCACCCCCCACCAGGTCCTTCTTTCAAATTCAAATCTCCTGTTCTCTCAGCAATTCTATGTGGTTCTGCATGGCCTTTCAAATGCAACTTCTGGGTGGGGCTCAGGTTTTTGACCTAAGCCTGCACTCTATACACAGCCTATTGGCTTGAAACAAAAAGCCTATGTTTCTCCTGTACAAATCTTAGTTCTCCTTTTAGCATATCCAGTCAAGTTTGGGCTGAAGGTGGCTTACACGCACTCTGTAATCTATAATACCCAATATTCATTTCTATCATACATTTAGATCTGTTTTACAACACTAGGTAGGAGAAATATTTAATGTCTATAGTACATTCAGATAAACACATAATCCTAAACACATAACCATTTTTAAAACGGTCCAGTTTTATCTTCTTTTCTACACCCCTAAACTATCTTCCTATTCATATGCATGTGACCTTAGGCCTTTGGCTGGGTAGAACCAGTAGACCTTGGCCCCCTACCAATCATCCTGCTTATCTGGCCTGGTTTTTGCCCCAGGCCACTCCAGCTGCAGCATAACTTTCCTTTCAGCCATTATAGGCAACAACAAACAAAGTAACCATATAAGAATCAGAAGTTTCATTTCCCAAGACCCTTTGTTTTTTCTCTTACAAAATCCCATGCTTCCATGATGATCCTGGAGCCATAGTAACAAATCCCACTTCTGATGCCAACTGTAAAAACGACATTGTGGCTTCTGACCTCCTCTAACTTCACAAGGCGCAAGGAGAATCAACATCAAAAGTCAAAGGTAGAAAGAGACCTACATAAGTGGAAAAACATACCATGCTCATGGATAGGAAGACTCAACATTGTGAAAATCTCAATTCTACCCAAAGCAATCTACAGATAAAACGCAATCCCAATCCAAATTCCAATGACATTTTTTAACAAGATGGAGAAACAAATCACCAACTTCATATGGAAAGGGAAGAGGCCCTGGATAAATAAAGCATTACTGAAGAAGAAGAACAAAGTGGGAGGCTTCACACTTCCTGATTTTAGAACCTATTATACCGCCACAGTAGTCAAAACAGCCTGGTAATCTACTAGTACAACAACAGATACATAGACCAATGGAATAGAATTGAGAATCCAGAAATAAATTCATCCACCTATGAGCAGGTGATATTTGATAAAGGCCCAAAGTCCATTAAGTGGGGAAAAGACAGTCTATTTAACAAATGTGCTGGCATAACTGTATATCCATCTGCAAAAAGCTGTAAGAAGATCCATACCTCACACCATGCACAAAAACTAACTCAAAATGGATCAAAGACCTAAATTTAGAATCT
>NW_004444182.1:330523-332415 GCF_000243295.1 Trichechus manatus latirostris
GTCATCTTTACCAGTTCTTACACCAACCATCTCTCCCACAGCATTCTCTACTTCTCTGCTGGGTTCGGTAATTCATTGCAATGGCCACAGAGAACTCACAGACAATACTCACGATTATGGGATTTATTAGGGAAGTAACAGGTTACAGTTCAGGTTTTGGAACACTCAGGATACAGTTCTTCCATCAGGACAGCCTCTTCCGTGCAATGCCACAGGCACACCTCTCTCTGGTCCCTTGGCCTCTGCTCTGCTCAGGCAAGTTTACAAAGCCCTTTTAGCTCTTTCAATAAGTGCCCAGAGATGCCCCACTCCTCCAGTACGCCTTGGCTCAAAGCCACTCAGGGTTTTTGCTCTGTGGGCTGGGAAGCCCACTGCACCATCTCCTGCTAGTTTCTCCAGCTGTTCTCTCCTGCCACTGTTTCTCTACCATCACTTCCTGCTATCTTCAGTGTTACAGTTCTCTCTCTCTCTCTCTGTCTCCTGGTTCCAGGAGCTTCTCAGCACAGTGATCCCAGGTCCAAAGGACGGCTTTGCTCCTGGCTCTCCTCCCTTGGTGGTGGTGGGATTTTCTCTTTCCTGCCTCTTGGATGGCTCATTTCAAGCTCAGCAGGATGACAAATCTGACCAGTTCCCTTGGTGGGCCCAAATTACCCTATTTGCACAAGTTACAAGCCCATGATGAGCAAGCCCACACAAAAGGGATCCATTGCACCACATGAGTACACAGAGGTGCTGCTACATGATTAGAGATGTGATTTTAAAGATGCAACTGCACACAAAAGCTATGTTGTAAGGCACTGCTGCAACCATATTGCCTCAGGAATATTACACTGCCTCAAGTATGATACTTGCCTTAATGAGACTGGAGGGATGGCTGGAGTTTCTGGATTGCTAGTTGTAGATTCTGACGCTATGATCCTTTCCAGAATGGCTCAAGTATGGGCAATATATCCCAGAGCAGGGTGTGTCACCAGAGGTGGTTAACCAGTAAGCAAGGTATGCATGGACTTACTTGTTTTTACTTATAACTTGTAGTGTGCAATTTCAAATGGGTTTCACCACGTTTGAGGTAGTGAAAAACAGGTGAAATTGCGCACTACAGATTAGATTAGTAAATAAGCACAAGTAAACCTGTGTGTAACTTGCTTATTGGGTAATCCATCTCTGCATGTCACTCAATCCTGCTTATGCCTAGCGTGCAGACTGGACTTTGCAAACCTTCTCCATAGATTCTCCTTTGGAGCTCTATTCTTAGCTCATGCTAAGCATGCCTGGGCAGTTTAGCTTGACAAATTGTGGTCTGTCTCTGAATCACAGCATCACCACCCCACATCCTGTAGCTACCTGAGTCACCACACAGAATGGAGGTTCCTCCATTTAGAAAAATAAAAGTGCAGACAAGGACTTCACATGGCTGTAATTCACAAAGTAGCATAAGGCAGTAAAATGCCAGATAAGAGATATTTTTAGAAATCAGTGGAAATTTCTCAAATCCTGCAGGCTTTCCACTGAAAGGAGACTCTCAATTACAAGATATATGAAACATAAATAAAACACAAGTGGTTCAACAAAGTTACCTGCACAAAACATGTCAGTCATTAAAGTCCATGATAGCAATGACACATTCTAAACTGTGATTAGTGTTGTAGGTGTAAAAATAAAAATCATATTAATAAAATAATAGAAATCAATTGAAGCTTATTTAATATATGATCTGCAAGTTAGAGTAATATTTCAATTAAAAAAAAAAAAAGCCAAACCCATTGCTTATTGTTGAAAACTTGAGAAATGTAGAAAATTTTAGAGAAGAAAAGATAAATGAATACCCTTCCTGGGAAATATGGGCTAAATGACCATTCTGAGTGAAAATAGGGATTTTTCCCAAAGGACAT
>NW_004444182.1:333314-335492 GCF_000243295.1 Trichechus manatus latirostris
CATCGGAAGCCCTGGTGGCACAGTGGTTAAGAGCTCGGCTGCTAACCAAAAGCTCAGCAGTTCAAATCTGCCAGCAGCTCCTTGGAAACCCTATGTGGTCAGTTCTACTCTGTCCTATAGATAGTGGGAATCGACTCCAGGGCAACGGGTTTGATTTTGGTTTTAGTTTTGAAACAGAGCCCCAACAGCGCTGTGTGCCTGGCTTCCTCCCCAACAGTGTTGTATTGAAAAATGCTGTTTCCTTTGCTGGGCTTCCCCCTTCCCTCCAGCTTTGCGTTTGAATCCTGCTTTTGCTTGAAAGTTATATGTAAACCCCATTGCGCCTGTGTAGTATGATTAAGAATGTTGCTGACTTGTATGAACTCCCTACTTGTAACCCCCTTTAAAAGTAACTTGCCTGCCCACCCTTGGCAAGCTGTCTTGGCAGCAGCACCTCCGACTGACTCCTTTTCCTTGTACAATGAAATAAACGTGGCTTTCCAGTTCTCCCACCTTGGTCTCTCGTTTACTGGCCAAGATGAGTCATGCCAAGCAAGAACCTGGGGTTTCCACCCAGTAACAGTTTTACCATCATTGATGATTCTTGCTTGAATCCATGATAGTATGATGGACACCAAATAGTGACTTTCTAATACTCCTGTTGTTCTTAAGGGAAGTTTTGTAAACTGTTATATTGTGGGTGTAGTTGAGGAGAACTAGAGAAGGGTCTGGGCCAGCACTTGAGGAGATGTGATGCAGGAAAAACAGCTGCAGCCTGGAGAAGCAAGAGGCTCCAGCTGGTCAGAGGCCTGGAGAGACCCTGGCTGAAGAAAACGATCAGTGACCCTGAGGATGGATTTGTGGAAGAAACAAGCAATCCCGGGAACTCCTTAAATGTTCTTGGCAAGAGTACCTGATAGAATAACAAACTTCTGAATGGAAGGATGGAAACTGTGGGCTTACATTAACTTTACCTAAAGTAATTTGGCCTTTGTCCTTGATTCCAGAGGCAGAACCCTAAACCCTTGGAATTTCTGAGTAATTAAAATTCCTTCGTTATATGTAGGCTTCCAGACCATATCTGAGAGTTGATGCTAATGATGTGACTCGGGTTGGGGCTGGCCAGGCTAGAAAGACCACCTCCTGAAATTAGCACACCTCAGGGGAGGTGGGCTGATCCAATCAATCATGACTACATATGAATCCCCAATAAAAGATCTGAATACAGAAACTACATGGGTTTTCTGGTTGGCGGTAGACATCAATGTGTAAGGGAAGGTAGAGCAACCATTTTTTGATTCAGGTTGTCTCTGATTACATTGAGGTTCTGTTCTGATCACGCTGTCATAAGTTGGTTCTGACATAAGTTGAATACCTCTTTTTTTTTTAGTTTTCATTATTATTGCCTTTTACTATCAGTCTTTTTATAAATCTGGTCTTTGAACATCTGTGACGGAACATCTGAAAATGATAACAT
This sequence comes from Trichechus manatus latirostris, assembly GCF_000243295.1. Taxonomy (NCBI): domain Eukaryota; kingdom Metazoa; phylum Chordata; class Mammalia; order Sirenia; family Trichechidae; genus Trichechus; species Trichechus manatus. The sequence continues at coordinate 334,771 of NW_004444182.1, forward strand.
CGGCAAATTATGCACTGCAACATTGTATGTAGTACATATTACTAATGATAAGATGTACCAAAACAAAAAACAGACAGTCATAAATGCAGTTCTTTGTAACTCAAATAGTTGAATAGTTGTAAGTTGGGGACTACCTGTACTTGAAAGCTCTACACTGGGAAACCTTCCAGACCTCACCCAATGTATCTCTTTATTTGTATCCTTTTTGCTATAATAAAACTGTAACTGTAAGTATAGCGTTTTTTGGTGAGTTCCATGAATTGTTCTAGCAAATTTTCAAACCCGAGGGAGTAGTGGGTGCCATTAGGTCACAAGTGAGGGAACTGGAAAACCCTGAGCTTATGACTGGCATCCTGAGGGGTAGTGAACCCCCAAATTTGTAGCTAGGAGATAAGAAGTGAGGGTGTCATGGGGACTCCCACGCTTGTGGCTGGCATCTGAAATCTTGGGCCGACTTGGCCATCTGGATGGTGTCCTCAAACTTATGAGGTCTGACGTAAACCTGGGTGGCTAGGGTCAGAAAAAGAAGTGTTGCATGTGCAGCTAATGTCCGAACAGAGAAGTGGCAGAGAGGTGCAAAGTCAGGATTTTATATATATCCTTACAGCAACTTAACCAGATTTTGACTTTCATTCATCCAGGTTACTGGGTTGCATATGATTATTAATTTTGTTTACTTATTACTTATCTTAACAATCTCAAACTTACAGAAAATTTGCAAG
>NW_004444182.1:337584-338681 GCF_000243295.1 Trichechus manatus latirostris
CAGGGGAACACCGAAGAGAAGAAGGCCGACAGAAAAAGCCTTCCCCTGGAGCTGACGCCCCGAATTTGGACTTTAGTCTACTTTGACTGTGAGGAAACAAACTTCTCTTCATTAAAACCATCCACTTGTGGTATTTCTGTTACAGCAGCACTAGATGACTAAGACACCTATCCATATTGTTTTTAACTTAACAATGTATTATCACTATTAATGAGAGGATGTTGACCATATTTTTAACATTAATATTTACCGGTACTCAGTTTGAAGCAGGTATCTTTTAAACTTGAATTTTCCAATGTGAAGTGACACAAATGCATAGAAAACACTAAAATATAATTGATGGGTTGTAAAACTAGGCTTCTAAGGAATATTGAAAGGAAGCTTTAAAAGTTAATAGATACATGATGCATTATGGGCGGTTAAAATGCTTGAATGATCAGTTTTGCCTTTGAAATGTGCCCTCCAAAATACTAGGGAAGTTCATTTAGAGAAAATTACAGGATAAATCTGCATTCAAGGAAAAAAAAAAAAAACCGAAAACAAAAACCTGTGTAACTTATCATTAATAGGAAGGTATACCACAAACCCTTTAATTACATCTTACGATTATGCCAATGTTGCAATATTTGGAAGTTTTATAGACTAAGGTGATATGATGAGGGGAACCTCTTGTTGTGTAGGTTAATCACCACTGGAAGCAGGAAGCAATTCTATGCCCCCATCTCTAGATGTTATTGCATAAGCTTACAATACTGCTGGGAGCTTTTTATTTCCTCTCTAGGACTACTACTGGGTTATTAGCTATTGCTGCAGGCAACATACAAAATTAAATGCTTCTATGTCAGAGGTTAAGTGTAGAAAGTTTTAGAAACGAAGTTTGCAGAATCTTCTTTATGTAAATCACTGTACACTTAGACTTCTTTTTATCTAATATAACAAAGGAATATATGAAAATTAGATGTTTTATAAAAGGATATAAAGCATAATAGCATTCAATTCATTTAAGTAGAGAAATAAAGGAGAAGAATAATAAAGTTATTATTCTTATGTTTTAGAATGTTCATTAGGATTTGGAATATTAAGTATTCTTTTGTGCA
>NW_004444182.1:340357-341868 GCF_000243295.1 Trichechus manatus latirostris
AGAGTAGAGTAGTATACATTCTTTAACCAGATCAAACTCTAATGATACACTGTGGGATGTGCCTCCTTAAAACAATGTTTATTGTAAGCAATCACTTGTTTCATTTGTAAAGATATTTGTTGCTTTTTTTTTTTTGGCATTGTATCAAAATTTCTAAAATAGTGTCAACACTTGCTCACGTATTGCTTAAAATTATTTTCTAGTTGTCTCTGGTGTCTCTCCCACCTGGATTATAAACTCCTCAAGGAAGCTCTCATTCTACTTCATTATACCCTTCTTTAACGTCCCAAGTCCGTAACAGAACATTTGAGATTTATTGATATTTATCTCACAACAATGGAATGGAAGAATTGACTCTTCATGAAAAGTTCCTTAAAAAAAAAGCCATTCGTCTGTTTTATATTATACCTTTGAAGTAGCTCTAGAGTCAGTTGCCACTGCTTTAACTTGGGTTGCCATTTCCCTTCCTTCTACTACTGCTGTTGTCTCAAAACCATTTTCTGAATAGTCATACCCTCTCACTAACTAGTTTTTAAACCAATTAATGCACTTCTCCCTGCTTGAAATGCCCATTTTCTGCAGTGGTTAAGTACTCAGCTGCTAACAGAAAGGCCTGCGGTTTAAACCCACCAGGTGCTCTGGAGGAGAAAGATGTGGCAGTCTGCCACTGTAAAGATTATAGCTTTGGAAACCCTATGGGGCAGTTCTCCTCTGTCCTACAGGGTCCCTATAGTCGGAATCGACTGGGTGGCAATGGGTTTGGTTTTTGATTTGTCTTTTCTGTGTTTCAGTTCTCACTCCAAATGTTCTCTCACAGATGAAGGAAGTGTCTCTACTCTATACCTTCCCAGCACCCACCATATGTATACCACACTCTTATCTCAGGATAGTTTTGATGTGTATGTCTGTCTCCTCCCTTAGTACGTTTCCACAGGGAAAGAACAGCATTTCCACTCTTTATCTCCAGTGTTGAGTACTAGTCCTGAAACAACAGTCATTGCTAAAAAAAGATTTCGTTACCTAAAGACTCTCTATTTCTATTCTTGAAAATTATGCTGAGAATTTGACTGATTTTATACCTCCACATCTAATTCATTACTGCTATGAATATATTATTGATACTACTGGGTAATTATTTCAAGAGTGAGCCAGTGATTTCATATTGAGGTGGATAATTCTAATAGTTTATATGTAATTTGGAAATTTATGTTTTATAAGGTAAATTGGTAGAAGTATTAGACTATTACTCGAATGGGAAAGGGTGGTATTTCCCCTTCAGTTCTTTAGAATAATCTGTCTTAGATATAGCATCTTCTGAACATTTTAGTTTTATCTCTTGAAAAAGCAGATGTGTTCACTTTTCAATTCTTTTACTCATCCATTTCCTGTGATTACAAATAGGGCTGTAATATACTTACACTGAAGCTAATGGAAGTGCAAGTGTGCTTACTAAAACTGAGTATAATCAGTGATATCAAAGCACCATTAAATTCAAATAACAATGTCACTTT
>NW_004444182.1:343167-344499 GCF_000243295.1 Trichechus manatus latirostris
TAAAAATTTACTTATGAATGTGATTAGGTTTTGATATTATCTTTATCAGGTTTTGGGTGTGTTGTATTCATAAAATAAATTTGGAGTTTTCCATTTTTTTCCCATTGTCTAGAACATTTTAAACAATATTGGAATTATCTGTTCTTTAAGAGTTAGAGAACTCATTTGTGAAGCCTTTGTTCCTAGTGACTTTTTCAATGGTAGTTCTTTAATAACATTTCCAGTTTTGTCAATGGCAAGTGGCTTTTTTACCTTCTTCTATTTTTGGTGCTTGATTTTGGTAATTTGTATTTTGCTAAGTAATCATTTTTTTTCTAAATTTTCAGATTTAATACTCTGTAGTAGTAAATTTTGAGGGCGTGGAAGAAATATATAACAGTGTTTTACATTTGTTAAAAGACCAACTCAGAAGTATGGAGATTTCTTGTACAAGAGTAGGAGAAGTTGTTTAGCAAATAACTTGGGACTTCACCCCAGGAGAATCTTGAACGTCTAGGTTAAAAGTCTGGACTGTATTCTACAGGCAATGATAAAGCATGCCATCCTAGAGCTGGAGATCAGCACATGCAAAGAGGTATTTTAGAAAGACTGCTGTGGCAGTTGTTGTTAGTCTATTCCGACTCATGGCGACCCCATGTGTGCAAAATACAACTGCTCCACAGGGTTTTCAAGGCTGCGAGCTTTCAGAAGTAGATCAGTAGGCCTGTCTTGGGAGGCACCTCTGGGTGGGTTTGAATTGCCAACCTTTCACAAATAGTTGAGTGTTTAACCATTTGCATCACTCAGAGACCCTGCTGTGGCAGTAGTATGTAGGATGAACTGAAGGACAAAGAGCTTGGTGATAGGGAGATGAGGAAACTCTACAGAAATGTGGGCAGGAGATAAGGAAGGTCTGGACTAGGCTGGTGGGAGTAGAACCTCCTTTCCTGGCGAAGGAGACCTGCTGGATAGTGACAAATTGTATCTGTTGTATGTTTGCCCTCAGAATAGTACCTTTTGGCATAGTCTGTACTCCCTGGGGGCACAGTGGTTAAGTGCTTGGCTGCTAACTGAAAGGTTGGCAGTTCGAACCCACCAGCCACTCTGTGGGAGAAGGATATGGCAGTCTGCTTCCATAAAGATTTACAGCCTTGGACACCCTATGAGACAGTTCTATTCTGTCACATGGAGTCACTATGTGTCAGAATCAACTCAATGGCAATGGGTTAGGTAGTGGGATACTCCCAAGAAGGAGCCTTGGTGGCACAACCGTTAAGCAGAAGGTTGGTGGTTCAAATCTACCCAGTGGCTCCTTGGGAGAAAGAGCTGGTGATCTGCTCCTGTAAAGATTAC
>NW_004444182.1:354412-424937 GCF_000243295.1 Trichechus manatus latirostris
TATAAATATGTAATTGTACCTATGTACATTCCCACCAGAAGTGCTTGAGAATACCTTTATCCTGCACACAACCAATAATTTATATTATACTATTCCTGTAAAATGTACTTGTTTTGACATAGATGAACACAGTTGTCATTTCTGACTTCATATTTAATTGATGAATTAAATAATACATTCTTGTATTTAGTTCTAATATTTATTACTTCTTAACTAGTTTTAATTTATCAAATATATTTTTGATAAATTATCTCATTCAGTTAGCATTATCTTGCAAGAAAAACAATAGAATTTCCTTAAGCTTTAGTTATGTTGCTACTCCAAAATATTTTCTTTTAATTAAGAATAATCATGACTTATCCTGAGTTTCCAAAATTGTTAAAATATTGGCGCTGGAGAAATAACATTACTAACACGATATGTATATGTAGAAAAATAATCTAATTTGTTGTTGCTAAGAAATACTTGAGAAACCCTGGTTACTTAAGGTTGAAATGTATGTTTTGTGTATGCATGAAGGAGAGAAGAGAGGAGAGGAGAGGGAAAAGAAGGGAGAGGAGAGGAGAGCACAAGCATGTGTTTTTAAAAGCGAAAGAAGCACTAAAGTTTCCTGCATTATCATATCCCACAAGGAATGTTGTTTGTGGCAGAGGGAATACAAAGTGGAATATTCAAATTCAAGGACATTGCAGGATCAAGTAAACAGAAAAATACCTGGTCAGGGTGAATAACAGTCAATGTTCTGCACTTCATAGTAGAAGAAGAAACACTTCAATGTAGATTGTACTTATGGTAAATTTTGAAGATTTGTAAAAGCACAAATTTAAAACTTAGAATCTCAAACATCTACATATAGTTCTAACCATGTGATAGACAATCTTCTTTTCATTTTGCTTATGTAGTTTAATCTTCATAGAAAGTCATTAGGGTGGACACTCTTGTTATTTCAGACTAGGGAACTGAGGGACAGTGAGGATAGGGTGTATAACTTGCCAAAAGTGGAGTGACTGGGACTCAGGCCCTGGCACTCTAACTCCAGTGTACATCTCTTACTCACTATACAATAGTACGCTTTAGCATTCTGGAAAGGCAGTTAAATGAGAACGTGCCCTGTTGAGTGCCATGGGGAAATGTTACAGGACAACAGAGGTAGGACATGGCAAAGTGAAGATTTCAGAACAGAATAGTTTCACCATTATTTTATGAGGTAAAAGCAGAGATTGATATTAGATGGTCATTATTCAAGGTGCTAGTGCATGAATATTTAACTTTTGGGCTAGGCAGAGCTTGTCTAACTATTTCAGTAAAGGCTCAGGAGTCCACACTGCCCCAAACTGGGCAAACAGCATCTCTAGCAGACCATCATTTCTCCTTGGTGAGACAGACATGTTTCATTCAGAATAAAGTTTCATTTGGAATAACTATGATTAACACATGTTGCTGTCATTTCTTCACATTGAGTCCATTTCGATTCATAGTGACTCTATAGGACAGAGTAGAATTGCCCCATAAGGTTTCCAAGGCTGTAAATTTTTAGGGAAGAAGATTGCCACATCTTTCTCCTATGGATTGAACCACTAACCTTTTGGTTAGCAGTTAAGCTTTTAGCCACTGTGCCTAGGGCTCCTACAATTAGCACATAGTAACAGCCATACATGTGTTTGATGTTTTTACTAATTAAATAACTACTGGATTTATATTATGTTATTTATGGAATATAACAATAATGCTAACATAATAACTAGAAGATAATGAATCCTTTCTATTCATTATTTCATTTAATATTCAAAACAACCCTGAAAGTTGCATAGACATATGTACACATTTCTTTTTATCTTTTAGGTTAGATGAAATGAGTTCAAGTATATAAGTAAAAAATCTTGGGAAGTAGAGGTTGGGATTACTTCAGATAATGCTGTGAAAAGAAGGAACGTCGCCAAGCACAGAAGGAGTGAACAGAGCTGTTAGTTAACACATGATCACAGTGTGTGAAGACAACCTAAAAGTTTTGCAAATAAACCAGATTTCTCATTGCATGTGGGAGTCTCAGCCATTCCAAGGTTAGTGGTAAATCCCATGAGAGCCAAGACTCTGAACTGAAAATAAATTGAGAGCAGTTTTTTTTTATTGTTGTAATTAAATGAAGTTTACATTTCAAGTTAGTCTCCCCTACAGAATTTTTTTTTTTTTACATACATTGTTATGAGACCCCAACCGCTCACCCCATTCTGTGACAGCACACTCCTCCCCTCCACCCTTGATTCCCCATGAACATTCAACCAGCTCCTAACTCTTTGCCTTCCCATCTCACCTCTGGACAGAAGCTGCCCCTTTGGTCTCTTTTATCTATTTGACTAAGAGGCACATTCTTCACAAGTATCACTTCATGTCCCACAGGCCAGTCCAATCCCTGTCTGAAGAGTTGGCCTCGGAAATTGTTTTAGTTCTGGGGTGATAGAGAGTCCAGGGGCCATGCTTTCCGGGGCACCTCCAGTCTCAGTCAGACCATTAAGTCTGGTCTTCTTACTAGAATTCGAGTTCTGCATCCCATCGTTCTACTGCTCCATCAGGGACCCTCTGTTGTGTTCCCTGTCAGGACGTTCATTGGTGGTAGCCGGGCACCATCTAGTTCTTCTGGTCTCAGGCTGATGAAGTCTCTGGTTTATGTGGCCCATTCTGTCTCTTGGGCTAATACTTTCCTTGTGTCTTTGGTGTTCTTCGTTCTCCTTTACTCCAAGTGGTGGGGACCAACTGATGCAGATGGCCACTTGCAAGCTTTTAAGTCCCCAGAGCCACTCACCAAATTACGATGCCGAACATTTGAGATCAGTTTTAATTACAATGTTTCTTGACCTGTTACTGAGGAAGGCAGCCAGCTGCATGTGAAGAGACTGGTAAACTGTTCTGGTTGTGTTCAGTTCTTCAGTGGACATTTGATACCCCATCCAAAACAAAAACCTGTTGCTGTCAAATCCATTCCAACTCATAGACACCTTATAGGACAGATTGGAACTGCCCAGTACAGCTTCCAAGATAATGAGCATTACCAAATAATTACATAAATTTGTACTAAATATGTATTGTTAGTTGTAGTTGAGTAGATTCTGACTCATGATGACCCCATGTGTGCAGAGTGGAACTGTTCAACATAAGGTTTTCTAGGCTGTGACTTTTTGGAAGCAGATTGCCAGGCTTATCTTCTGAGGAGCCTCTGGGTGGACGCCAGCTTCCAACCTTTTGGTTAGTAGTCGAGTGCTTAACCTTTTGCACCACCCAGAGACTCCTCATTAAATACCAAAAGGGATTTATATCTTTATATTGTTTTCCTTTTCTTTTTTTTTTTTGTGTGTGTTATTTTTGAGAAGGGAATAATGTTATAGAATAATGGCATTTTTCAGATTGAGAGGGATATTTCAATGTGTGAGTTTCCAAATATTCTCTACTAGATTTCCATGTTGAATATTTATCCTATTAATGTAGTCTGAATTTCCCCAGTGCTTAGTTATCTAGTGCTGCTGTAACAGAAATACCACAAGTGGATAGCTTTAACAAAGAGAAATTTATTCTCTCACAGTCTAGGAGGCCAGAAGTCCAAATTCAGGGCATCAGCTCCAAGGGAAGGCTTTCTCTGTTGGCTCTGGAGGAAGGTCCTTGTTATCAATCTTCCCCTGGACTAGGAGCTTCTCAGCACAGGAACCCTGGGTCCAAAGGATGCGCTATTCTCCTAGCTCTTGTTTCTTGGTGGTATGAGGTTCCCACGTCTCTCTGCTTGCTTCTCTCTTTTATATCTGAAAAGAGATTGGTTTAAGACACCACCTAATCTTGTAGATTGAGTCTTGCCTCATGAGCATAACTGCTGCTAATCCCACCTCATCAACATCACAGAGGTAGGATTTACAACACATAGGAAAATCACATCAGATGACAAAATGGTGGAAAATCACACAATACCAGGAATCATGGACCAGCCAAGTTGATATACATTTTGGGGGGACACAATTCAATCTATAACACCCAGGTTTCCATTTGATAACAACTTTCTAATCCTTGCATTGACAGAGTCATCCTCTATTCTAATGAAAATTCATAGCTAATGTTATTTTTACAATGGGAATTTTTAAAAATTTATTTTGAAAAATATGCCACTAAAGTGAATAAAACAATTTAAAAAGATGGAAAAGTCATCAGACTTCCATATAACAAAAAAAATAAATCTCTCGTGGAAATCCCATTGCTGACATTAACCAGCAAGGTAACCTTAGGTAATTCACTTCTATTTTTCTGGACTTATAATAATAGGATTTTACTGCTCCCTCAAGTTTTTTTTCTGATTCAAGAAGGCCAACATAATCACTTCCTATCTCCTTTTATAATCAGGCATCTTTTTTTGCCTTGTGAGTATCTTTATGTGTCTTGTCTAGGGCGCATAAGGAAAGTCGAGGTGCCTGCAGCAGCCAGCATTCGCTCATTCACTCATGTCAGTCTTCAACCTCCAGTCACCAGCACAGGACCCTCCACACACCGTTGTTATTGTTAGGTGCCATCGAGGCTGTTTTGACTCATAGCGACCTTTGGTACAACAAAATAAAACACTGCCCAGTACTGTGCCATCCTCACAATTGTTGTTATGTTTGAGCCCTTGTTGTGGCCACTGTGTCAATCCATCTCGTTGAGGGTCTTCTTCTTTTTGGCTGACCCTCTGCTTTACTAAGCATGATGTCCTTCTCCAGGGACTGTTCCCTCCTACACACTACACAAAACCAAACCTGTTGCTGTTGAGTCAATTCAAACTCATAGCAACCCTATAGGGCAGAGTAGAACTTCCCATAGAGTTTGTAAGGAGCGGCTGCTGGATTTGAACTGCCAACCTTTGGATTAGCAGCCGAGCTCTTAACTACTACACCATCAGAGCTCCAACACTACATGGGCTAAATGCTGGTTGAACTAAATTGGCCGCTTAGGTCTCCCTGAGTCCTACTGCTCCATGCCTTTTATGACTGACAGACAATACACTTCAATTTTAGCAATAGCAGTTCCTGCTGCTTCTCTACAGACTTTCAGATTGCCTAGAATGTTGTATGTTCTTCCTGACCCTTTTTTGTTTTGATTATCTTTTTTACACAGATGGCATAGTCAGAATATAATTACCTTTATAGTTTTTTATGTAAATAGCACGGTTATTATAATACCAAACTTTACTGCTATCAAAAAAGAATCAATCTTTTCTACATGAAGATTCAAAGATTAGATAAAATTGCTATGGCTTTGGATTTCTTTTATTCTTTCCTGTGGACAATCATCTCTCTCCTTTTCTTTTTCTTCTGAATAGGCATTCCCCCTTAGTAAGAAAACTCTCATCCTCTGGCCCTTAATACCTTCCCTTCCTGCACTACCTGAGGAGCCATCTGCCAAGCTTGATGAAAATGCTCATGGAGCTTCTTCTGGGCCTGCCAAGAGAATGTCTGCCCCTCTGGGATCCCATGTTCAAAACAAATATCCTGATGCAAAATAATAGCAGGAGAAAGTTCAAGAATAAAGGAAAGCAACGAAGTTTTATCAGTTGCTGCTGATAAAACAACCCCAAATCAGCTTTCCAGCATAAGTACTACTGATTTTCCTAAGTGCAGTGAATCATGCCCATAACATTTGCTCTCTGCCAAGCAGTACATGCTATTCTATGCATACTGTGTGTATTAATTCATTTAATCCTCAAAACAAACTTATCGGTAAAAATACTGTTGTTGTCCACCTTTTATAGATCAGGAAATGAAGGTGGAGAAAGGCTTAGCAGCTTGGGCCAGGTGATGTCCCCAGAAGTAGCCTAACTCAGGTTCAAATCCTGTCCAGGTGGTGATAACCGATTGATATTGCCACTATAAATACCTAAGAAATCCTGTTTTTAAACATCCCTCATGTTGCAAGCCAATAGTTTATCAGCTGCTACTTTACATTAGCTGTTCTTTACTTCATGTCTTGTTCACGCCAACCTGGGTTGAAGGAACTTCTCCTGTCTTGGACATTATCAGTCTCGTGGCAGAGGGAAAAGAAGGGCTTCACAGCTATGGGCTGGCCCTGAAAGTTTCTGCTCAGAAGTGACACACAACACTTCTATCCATGTTTTATTGCCAGAACAAATCACTTGACCACTCCTGAATTCAATACATTGATCACATGTAATTCTCCCTCAGGACAAGGTACATGCATCACATGGCTAAGCCTGATGTCAGGAGAGGCTGCGGGCCACTTATCAAGCCTGTCACCAATGGGCTGAAGAAGTACACTCCTCTGCCACTGAGGGGCAGTGCACATTTTATAGACTGAGCAATATTCTTGTTGGATGCCCATCTATCTTGCCCCATGTTCTATTAACTATTTCCCTAACTCCTGTAGATCAGGTTGCTGCCACTCCAACCTGGAAATTACTAAAGATTTTTTAAGGTTGATTAAAAGAAAGTGGTTTCAGAGAAAGAGTGAAGATTTTAGGAGAAGGTAGAGTGAAGACTTGGGATCCCCAGAATTAGACAAAAGTAAGATATCACTTCCATTTTAACAGGATGCCTGCAGACACAGATTAGTTTGTAAGCATGGTGGTCAGAAGTGGAGAGAACCCCCAAATGATAAATGTTAGCATTTGTTTTTTTAAAATAATGAAGTAAGGTTGTAATCTAGGAACACAAGAAGAATGTTAGAGTCAGAGTTTGATCTAACAGTTTTCATGGCATTAAACACTCATTTGCACATCTTTTGTATAGGCTTTCAATTGGTCACCTATTTGTATTTTAGAAATCTGTGAATATATTTTCTTTTTCTTGCTCCTTCTTTCCGCCTCTTGCTCTCCCTCTCTACTTTTCTTCCCATATAGGTATACACACACATACACATGTACATGTATAAACAGGCGCAGTCCCCAACTTACAACGTATTCAAGTTATGACAAACTGCCCTTGCGATCTTGTTTATTTTTTTTTGTACATCTTATCATTAGTAATATGTACTACATACAATGTTGCAGCGTGCAATCTGCTGATGTTATCATTCTTAGATGTTCTCTCACAGATGTTCAAAGATTGGAATTATAAAGATACTGATAGTGAAAGGCAATAATAATGAAAACTAAAAAAAAAAAAACAGAGGTATTCAACTTACATCAGAACTGACTTATCACAGCGTTGTTGGAACGGAAGTCCGTCATAAGTCGGGGACTACTTGTACACACATAAATAGACACACAAAACATATATATGTAAATACAGATTTATATACATATATAGAGTTGTTTTACCGTTTGAAAGCAAGTGACGTTATAAAATTAAACAATGATATGATTAAAATTTATCATTGTTTTTGATGTAAGAGTTTTGAAAGCAGATATAAATGTCATAAAAATGTTTAGACTGGCAATTTTACAAGAAACAAACAAACAAAAACTTTATAATGCTGTGTGAGAGTCCCGAAATTGAGGGACCTGACTCATATCAGAATGATTGGCCCAGGACTGAGTTCTGATTCCATCTTAGCTTTTGCTTATTTTCCCTGCAACCATCAAACCCTTAGCCAGATTATAACAAAGGAAATATTTTTCTCTGTGGTTAAACTAAAGACATGGAAAGAATGTTCCTAAGGGAGAGTCTTGACACAAGACCCTTATCAGGAATCCCTTCAGCAGCCCTCAGGAAGTGTTTTAAGATAATAAGCATGTGCCCACCCTGTAAACACTCCTTAGTCATGTATTTAAACTAACCAATCCAAATAGGCCACATTTGCTTTTCCAACCAATCACCATAAAGCCCCTGCTTCAAGCTGTGCTACCACCTGAATACCTAATCTTTCAACTTCCAATCAGAATGTTGTTATTTTACCTAATAAAAATACTTCTGTGACTCCACCATTTTGGAGAGCGTTTGATTTCACTTTGTGAGATCAGATGTGTTCCTATTCAAACTGTCTTAAACCTTCATTAAATCTCTTTGCTTTTATTTTTAACCTTTTGGTGATCCAATGATTTTCTCCTTTGAATTTTTTGTTGATACCATGTGTTTTCACTAATGGAAGGCATGCTGATTAAAGGATTAATTATGAATTTTTGTTGTGTGTTATGGATTTTGATAACCGTTATCTGGGATCCAATATGTCCCAGTGGACATCCTACCTATATGAATCAATGAATGTGTGGTAAGAATCACTTACAGGAGTTCCAGTCTCTTAAAAAGTACCACTGCAATGCATTTTTGCTTATTGGAAAGGCATTGTTTACTGTTCAGAAGCTAGAAAAGAAGGGAGCCATTAACACCTGGAAACAATGAATGGCATAAAGGAGAAAATGGCCACTAGAACTGAATGAAGACTGGCAATCGGCTTATTCTCAAGTTAAGTACATTCTCAGGAGAACATACCCATTGCAACTGAGTTGATTCTGACTCATAGTGACTCCAAACGGCAGAGTAGAACTGTCCTAGAGGGTTTCCAAGGAGCGGCTATTGGATTCAAACTGCTGACCTTTTGGTTAGCAGCCAAGCTTTTAACGATTATGCCACCAGGAGAACATAGTAACTGAGAAACATAGTAAGGAGACTTATCTTACAGAAATAAAGGCAAATCTGTCAAAAGTTTAGAAAATTCACACATCCTGGAGGCATCACCTAAGACAATACTCAATCTATACAAAACTGAGGCTCCCACTCAGGATTTTTGAGTTTCATGCATTTCAAAAGGCTCCTACCTTGAGGCTAAATGCATTAAAATCAGGTTGCCTCATTCCCAGAGAACTCCAGAGACTTCAAAAGTGGTTGGGATACTGTATGTGCCACATGAGTCACAAAAGGATTAACAAGAGTACCTGTTCTTACTCCTTGACAATGCTAATTGTCTCTGTCTGCATGAGTCCATTTGTTTACAATTCTGGAAGCTGCTCGCACATTCTTTAAAAAAATTCTTTTTAATTTTTTGAAAAGTTTTTTTCCAAGCACACTGTCTTATTTTTATCATATTTTAATCTGTTAAACCAAGCATTTGTTAGTGTGTAATTTTTGAAGAAAGCAAATCAGATCTCATTTTTAATCGATATACTTGATCTCTATGTTCAAACTACCTAAAAAGTATGACTAAACATACACAAGACTTTAAAATTGTCTTTTTTTTTTTTTAACATTATTTAAACTCAGGAAAACAATAAATGTATTTTGTATGTACCACACTGTTGCGTAGGATTTTGGGAATCTTAGAAAATTAATAGAGATATTCAAGTTTGACGTACATAAACTTGTTATGCAAGTTAGTCCAATGTTAGTCAATGGCTAGTTCAATGGTTACAGTCCAAATCTTTAGACTTCAAGGTTTTACCTTTACTGAGAGGTCTCGGGAGGAAGGTTTAACCACAGCTTGGATTTGGCAAAGGTCTCTTGTAGCTAGGGTCCAAGGTTGGCGGCAGCAGACAGGGTCTCAGTTCCATCTCTGCCTTCTCGCAGTGAGTGAGCAGAAATTTAGTGTTTATATGTGAACTTGTCTTTCACCTTTGCTCTACACTAAACGGGCCAATGTGACTTCTAAGAGTAGTATATTTATGTTTTTTCTCCAGGTTCAGAGAGTAGCTGAATGACACATCTTCTCTTCAAGGTTAGAGATTAGGGAGATTGTTTAGATTTATGTTATGTTTTCTTGTGTCACAGCATGCTGCGTCAAAATGAACTTAAAGTTTGTTTACTTTCTTTACCTACTTCACATGCTTCTATGTTTCTATTTCTAAGTACAGAAATTTTATAAATAACTTTCTTATGACTTACAGGTTTCTAATAACTTATAGTTAATTCTAGAGAGTCTCATAAAGGTATATATATTTCTATTTCTAAGTTTGTATTGAGTACTTCCACATATGTATTTTGAAAGCATAATAGTGACCTATACTTTATGGGATTTGAAATCATTATAGAAGCATACAGAACACCGATGATACCCAGCTTAGTGCTATGGTACGTATGAGTTGTTATATGTTGTTATTAGGTGCTGTCGAGTCAGTTCCGACTCATAGCGACCCCATATATGAACAAAACACTACCTGGTCCTGTGTCATTCTCACAATCGTTGTTATGCTTGAGCCCATTGTTGCAGCCGCTGTGTCAATCCATCTCACTGAGGGTCTTCCTCTTTTTTGCTGACCCTATACTTTACCAAGCATGACGTCCTTCTCCATGGACTGGTCCCTCCTCATAACATGTCCAAAGTATGTGACATGAAATCTCGCTATCCTCATTTCTAAGGAGCACTCTGGCTGTACTTCTTCAAAGACAGATTTGTTCGTTCTTCTGGCAGTCCACTGTATATTCAATGTTCTTCGCCAACACCATAATTCAAAGGCATGGATGATGAGTTGTTATATATTTATATCTAAATCTACGTCTTCACCTACATCTACATCAATATCTACATCTATATCAACATTTGTATATAATGTCATTAGATAAATAAAGTGCTGTAAAACAATTACTGTGATCTCCTCCCCAGTTTTAAGCAGCCGTATATCACTAAATGCCAAATCCTTTCATAAGACTTAGATACTGTTCCTAGATCAGTTTATAACAAGAAGGCAGTCTTGTAATTACATGTATACCTTGGATTAATATAATTTTCTTCTCAGGAAACCCTTCACACTTTTAGAAATATTATCCCATTTATCTTTCCAATACCCCTAGAAAGCCAGAGTTAGTCTCACTACTCCTTTCTCAGATGTGTAAAAACTGGATCACAAGTATAGAGTGATTTTTCGGGAGTCACAGATCATCAACAGGCAAAGCAGAATTATTCTTCAAGTTAGGAAGTTACCTTCAGTATAGGATGAAGGAATTTCATATGTTCTGAAATGGAGTTTATCTGTACTGTGTTTAAAGTAAACACAGGTGGTTAGCTACCCATCCACCTTTTTCTTCAAAGGCTTCAGCCCTTAACATCATCACCGCTCCCTCCTTTCTTTGTTAATTAAATTTGTTATGGCATACCAAAGGAAAATAATGCCTATGGCAAGCAAGCATTGAAATTGTGCCCCTGCCCAAACGTCTGAAGGGGCCAGGCAGCTCTTGCTAGGAATGCCTCGGGTGAGCGCTTGGCTGGGTCCCGCCTGGCACACAGCCTCGAAGCTCCGTGAAGGTCATGACCCAGAGGCCCCGGGGTGTGGGCCAGGGCAGCAAGGGAATGGTCTCAGGTCTCTGAAACTGGGAACTCCACCCTGGTTGGGCCTCGTGTTGCCATTTGAAGCAGGGAGCCACCGAGAAGTTTCTATGAATCCAGTAAGGCCCAACGCCACATATACGTCAGTGGTCCAGTGCATGCCCTCTGGGGGATGCCCAGAGGACAACCAGGCAGTGAGCACGCCCTCCTGCTCCCCACCCTGGAAACAGGCACCCCTGCTGCTGGGGGGAGTGGGCGCCCAGTTCTGTTCCCTAGCGCCCATTTGCAAACATTAGATAACAGTTTTCTCTGTAAAAGCAAACCCCACATCCTTCATTAATTTTCTATTGTTCTACTGGTCTTGGAGTAGCTGTCTTTTGCTTCTCTGCTGAGAGCTTTGTTCTTCAAAGGAGGCATGTGGCAATGCAGACAGTTCTTATGGGTGCTTGTACTGAAGAAACTCGTATGTGTTGCTGAGAAGTTAATTAGACTCTTCCTCACTAATATAGTTAATAGGAGCTCTGATGGCACAGTGGTTAAGGTGCTCGACTGCTAGCCGAAAGGTCAGTGGTTGGAAACCCCCAGTAACTCCACAGGTGAAAGATGTAGGAGAAAGATAGATGTGGCAGTCTGCTTCTATAGAGATTTACAGCCTTGGAAACCCTATGGGGTTGCTGTGAGTTGGAATCGACTCCACCGCGGTAGGTTTTGTTTTTTTCTTTTTTCTTTGGGTAGTACAGTTAATTATACACATTTCTTGGCTTACGCTTCTTCTTGGCCTTGAGGTGAAGAGGTTAGCAGACTACTACAATTTTTCTACTCAGGCCCCAGGAGGTAAGTTCCTTCTATTCTGTGTGAGCTATGCATATAAGCATATACGTATGCTATGTATATCCTATATTTCAATGTCATTTTTGCAAGCAATAAATATGAATGATAATAACATGAGCAAAGAGTGCATTTGGAAGAAGGGAATAGAAAAAAATCAAAGCTTTTCTATAGGTCTTAGAGAAAGAATTATTTTGTTTAAGGGAAATGTGTTATAAAATTCTAACTTCCAAGATAACAAGCAAGTAACATTGTCCTTATTTAGTTTAGCCTTCTTTAACTTTTAAGAGAGGAAGATACTATTTCCAAAATGACCACTATGAATGTTATTTCTACTTTTACATGGAATAAATACCTTCTAAATGTAATGGATTCAATTGTGTCCCCCAAAAAGTTATGTTAAAGTCCTAACTTCTTTAAATTTCTGTTCTTTAAATCCACCTACTCTGTGGTGTTTTGTTATAGCAGCACTAGGTAACTAAGACAGTAAACAATGAGGCTTCAAATTGGCAGATTTTATAATGATTAAAACTTATTGTTGTAGTTAATTATAATAGATTATATGGGTCTAATTACAACATGCTTTTTAGTTTTAATTTTCCTTGACTATTTCAAAATATTTTCAAAATTAGATTTTTTTTCCTGTGCTTGTTTCTGTGAGTTTGTAGAGATGACTTTACACCATTAAACTCTAAGACAACTTTTGAGATTACAAAAATGTTGTGATCCATACCTCTTATTGCTTTTACTTAACTTACCTTTTAATTAGATCTTGTCCTCCCCACTGGTTTGTAACTTCCTAGTTGATAGAGACGGTATCTTGTACCTAGTTTCTCTCCTTCATACTCTAGTGAATATATACTCTGAAAAGTTCACTACACATCTCTCAGTTACCACACCCAATAGCCTTTTATAGGTCTTTGATCATTTTTACCTCTCAGTGATATTGGACATTGATTACTACCTCCTGTTTTGAGGCTCCCTTCTCTTTTAACTTCTTTAATACTTTATTATCCTCTTATTTCTCTGAATTCTTCTCTTTCTCCTTAATTGGTGTCATGGTTTGAATTATGTCCCCCCAAAAATGTGTGTATCAATTTGGCTGGGCCATGATTCCCAGAATTATGGGGTTGGCCTCCATTTTGTGATTGTAATTTTATGTTAAAGAGGATTAGGGTGGTATTATAACACCACCTTTACCCAGGTCACATCCAGTGTAAAGGGAGTTTCTCTGGGGTGTGGCCTGCACCACCTTTTATCTCTCAAGAGATAAAAGGAAAGGGAAGCAAGCAGAGAGTTGGGGACCTCATACCATCAAGAAAGCAGTGCTGGGAGCGGAGTGCGTCCTTTGGACCGGGGTCCCTGCGCAGAGAAGCTCCTAGTCTGGGGGAACACCGAAGAGAAGAAGGCTGACAGAGAGAAGAAGGCTGACAGAGAGAAAAAGGCTTCCCCTGGAGCCAAGGCCCTGAATTTGGACTTTTAGCCTACTTTGACTGTGAGGAAATAAACTTCTCTTCGTTAAAACCATCCACTTGTGGGATTCCCGTTATAGCAGCACTAGATGACTAAGACAATTGGCTACCCTTTCTCTTTCCATCCTCTAAATACGGGTATTCTACCAAGTGTAGTTCTCAGCCTCAACAAATATCTAGGAAGAGTCTCTCCTTTGCATGCTACCTTATTGGTGCAGTGGAGAATATAAGGTGAACAAAGACACGTTAAAGATACTTACAGCACAATAGAGAAAGATGTTCAAGTTAGTTTCAAACATCCTAGTCTCAGCTCAAGGTTCTCTCCAAATGGATTCTTTTTTTCTAGCTAAACTGACTTATTTACTCTTCTGTGAAACATTTCTATGGTTTTGCTTGTGCTATTGGTTTATTTGCCCAGGATGGTCTCTTAATCTTGTCCATTTTTCCAAAGGCTGTCTGTGGAGTTTATTGATCTGCCAAGATGATCTCAACAAACAGGTAGTCAGGAAGGTGCAGGATCCTTGAATTAGGTCTAGGTACCACCATATGGCATGTGGTCATGGAATTGACCAAGTTATAGGTGCTAACAGGGAAGGGGCAGGGTTTGGTGATCAAGATGACTGGTCCACTATTTACTCACTATGTGATTTTAACAATTTACTAATCCTTTCTGTGCCTATTTTATTCACCTGGACTAACTCATAACTCAAATTGTTGTGAGAGTTACATGAGGTAATATATAATTTTTCCAATTTGAGGAGTTATATCTTTCTTCAATTCTGGAAAACTTTCAGCCAAATTCTGACTCCATTTTATTCTCTCTACTCTTTCTTTCTGGAATGCCTCTTAGATAAACAGTGAAGCTTTATGATATATTTTCCGTTTTTCTTATTTTTGAAATTTTTCATATCTTTTTTATATCTACATGTGATATTCTGATTTTTTTTAAATTTACCTTTTTAGACCTGAATTCTCTCTTTACCTGTGTCTAATCTATGTATAACCCATGTGTTTTCCTTTTTGTTTAAATGATTATGTTTTTATTTTAAGGGTTTCTGTTAGGTCCTTCTTCACATTCTCCCTCTCTTTTATGTTCTTCTACTTTTGTTTCATGGTGTCATGGATTGAATTGTGTCCCCCTAAAATGTACATCTACTTGGCTAGGCCATTACTCCCAGTGTTGTGAGATTGTCCACTATTTTGTCATCCACTGTGATTTTCCTAGGTGTTGTAAATCCTATCTCTATGATATTAATGAGGTGGGATTAGTGGCAGTTATGTTAATGAGGCAGGATTCAATCTTCAAGATTAGATTGTTTTAGGCCAATCTCTTCTGAGATATAAAAGAGAGAAGTGAGCAGAGAGACTTGGGGACCTCATACCACCAAGAAAGCAGCACAGGAGCAAAACGCGTCCTTTGGACTTGGGGTTCCTGCACAGAGAAGCTCCTGACCAAGAGAAATTTGATGACAAGGACCTTCCTCCAGAGCCGACAGAAAGAGAAAGCCTTCCCTTGGAGCTGATTCCCTGAATTTGGACTATTAGCCTACCAGACTGTGAGAGAATAAACTTCTGTTCGTTGAAGCAATCCACTTGTTGTATTTCTGTTATTCCAGCACTAGTAACTAAGACACATGGTTTTATTATTCTTTCTATATCTTTAATTTAAATATACTTAATTTAATCCTTTCCAATTGCTTTATTATGTCTATATCTTTGGGTATGAATTTTCTAGTTTTTTGAGTCAGTAGACAATCTTTCTTTGACTTTCTCACATATTGTCTCATGTGTGATACTTATCTGTGACCTCATTTTCCAATCAAGTTATCTATATAGAAATCGTGTGTTGTGGAGTGGTTTTATTTTTAGTTTCTTGATTCAAGGTTACTGCATTTCAAGAGTAGTCCAAATTTGGACCCTATATCTAGGTGGGGTACAGACTTGGGGTTCTCATGTTTTAATGGTCACCCCATATGTGCTCATGGTTTGGGGCAGGTGACCACATCCTGCCAGGTTTCAGGCCACTGAATTGACTAGCACATTCTCATTTGTTGACTTTTTAAAGATTTTCTAGCTCCTGGCTTGAAATAGAAAGCTCTGTTTAGCCTTTCTGTTATGCATGGGAGTGTAGCTTTGAATACGTGTGTGTGTATATATATACATATATATATATATATATATATATGTCAGAATCAAAACCCTTAATAGAACTATTGCTACTTGTTCCTTTTTTATTTTTAATGGGAACTTGGTAATTTCTCTTTCTTGCTTTTGCATGTGGCCATATTTAGCTTGGCTAGATTTTCCTTTTAATGTTAAACTCCATGCATTTGAAATACAATGGGCAAGGCCAGAGGGAGAATGTAGTTGTGTGGTAATCCTATGTTGGTTTAGTGCATCATTGACCGATACGTTGTTGTTGTTGTTGTTGTTGTTGTTGTTGTTAAGTGCCGTCCAGTCTGCTCCAAATGTTACCAACCCTATGTATCATAGAACAAAACATTTCTCGTCCTGGGCGATCCTCACAATAGTAGGTATGTTTGAGCACATTGCTGCAGCCACTGTGTCAATCCATCTAGTTGAGGGTCTTCCTCTTTTTTGATGACCCTCTACTTTCCCATGTGTGATGCCCTTCTCCAGAGATTGGATATCTATAAAGCCTCAGGATTGTACATTGTCTACCAGTTATCAACTGTTAAGAAAGGAGTAATTAAAAAATGTTCAACAGTTTAGCAAGCTTTTTTTTAAATGAGGCAATGAAATAGCAGATAATACAGGATAAAGCAGGAAATCTGGGAGAACTTGTTTTTGCAAATCCAACAAGCAGTCATTGATATCAGAAGCCTCAGTCTCTATTGTTAGGAATATATCCATCAGGATGAATTCTCAGTTAAGGTATCTGCAAGAACAAAGCAACAGCCCGATTAAATGGAAATGGGCTCAATGTGCGTTGTTAGTACACAAAGTCAAAACGGAGCAAAGCATATTCCAAGTTATAAAAACTAGACACTGACAATTGTGATCAAGAGAGGAACTCATATATCAGCCTTGTGGCCAGCATCTAGATGACTGGAGGCTGAGAGACAGAATATTATTTTGAGGAGGGGCAAGATCTGTATCAGTGGAGAGTTGCTCTTGGGAACTTGATCCTGCTTCAAGTTACTGAATCTGTCAATGGGAAACAGGGTCACAGAGGGTACGAGTTGTAATAAAAAGGAGTATGAACTTTGAAGTGGCACAGAGCTAGGTCTGACTCAAACCTCTGTCACTCATGACCTGAGTCAAGTTTCTCCAAGTGTCAGTTTCTTCACTGGTAAAATTTAGAAAGATGAATATCTCAGAGGGATTTTGCCATGATCAATCAAGGCTCATGTATGCTATGGGTCTAGCACTTGAAATATTTTTTTCTCTTCCCATTCTTAAGTTCTTGGGAGACTGGAGAAGTCTTGGATGAAAAGATTACAGTGGCTAAAATAAAACCTTGATATATCACCACCTGTCTGTCAGTTTGTTCTCCTGTGGTGGCTTGTGTGTTGCTATGATGCTGGAAGCTATGCCGCTGGTATTTCACCATGAGTTGTAATTGACTTGATGGCAATAGGGTTGTTGTTGTTGTTGTTTAATAGGCCATATATAATGCTAGGCACAGCAGATGTTCAAATGTGAGAAATACACGGTTCTCTCCCACTCTCTCTTCCATTTCCTATAGCCATTAAAATAGAAGGCTGGGACTTAAATTACTCTAAATTACAGGAACCAATATACCAACATTAATGGTTGTGGACAGGCAGATTCTGAGGAAAGCAAGTTTTTGAATTTACAGTGTATTTCCACAACTAGGAATGGACTAAGAGCCAGGCAAATTCATATTTATTGTAGAGAGAGGTACCATTCCTCTTGATCACCTTCTTTTTCCTTCTGTTACCGCAATAATGCAGATTGGAGCTGCCTGCTGCAATAGCCAATTCTGAGACAAGGGTGAGGTAAGCAGCAAGAGTTTTATTATATATCAATATATAGGAGACAAAGGGGAATGGATTCGTCCAAAAACCCGTCTTCTCCACTGGAGATTGGCTGAAAGCTTTATAGGGACACGATTACGGGTCTTAGAAATTTGTGTTAGTTTCGCCTTGAGGTGGTCATGTCCCAGATGAGTTAATCTTTTCTTGGGAGTTATCTGGCAACATCCTGGTTTTCTTGTCCCAAGATGGGTGCTTTGTTCAGTTTTTCATTCCTAGATCATTATCACTTGTTTTCCACCCTCCAAGGAGGAACATTGGTTAATCTTAAAACTTTTTATAGAGACTGGAATGGGAGGGAAAAACAAGATCATGAGACAACGTGGGAGGTTAGCAATGGGGAGTAGTAATTGTGAGCCAGACCTATGCAGCCTCTTCCAGTTCCTGTTCTCTGCCCTTGCCATTCTTAAGAAAAGCTGCGTGGGGAAATATTTTGCCAGCTGTTGAAGAGAATATGAATGAATATTATTATTGTTATTATCATCATCATGGCTAATGTCCAAATCCCTCAGTCACCCTTTGTGGATGCAGAGATCCTCTTGATAATGCCCATAACCTTCATCTAGAAAGGTAATTTTCTTTTATGTCTCTTCCTCTTTATGTCTGTTTTACATGCCTATGGACAATCTTTCTACACTTCATAAATTCCTCTGATGAAAACAAGTAATTCATACTGTTTTCGCTCCCAAAAAGGATCCATCTTTCCTGATCCCATCAGTGTTGAGAAGGGCAAATTTCTTGGAGCCATGCTATTTGAAAAAGAATTAAAATTTGATTAGTTTTACTTATGTTCTGTTTTATTTTGTCAAAATGACCAAATCTGTGTGAATCCAATGGGACTCAGTTTTGCTTTCCTCTTAGTCAAAGGACAGGCCACAACTACTGAGTGCTGTTCACAAAAGCTGCCGCTCCCCTTTGGTCCAAGTGAATCTGCTCCTTCCAGCCACAGCCTTGCTGTAGGTTCAAGTCTCCTCCTGTGAACATGCACGTGGCCAATACTTGACAGACGTTTATCCTTTTTAGTCATCGGTGTCCAAATAAGAGACCAGGTGCCAAGAGAAATGTAAGAAATATTTTTCTCTTTAGGTTTTTAAGACATCAGATGTGGCCGTTTCTAACAGATCATCAGGTAAAGTAGCTATTATTTATTTGAGAGGCATGAATCTGTGGAAAGGAATCTGCTTTGAATGCACGACACAACAAAACAATCATTGACATGAGGATGGAAACTCTACTTCATGGCAAATATGTATTTTGCTGATGATATTTAATTGATTTATGCTTCCTACTTAAAAAAAACAACAAACCCAAAAAACTCCCAAACTGAAATCAGTTTTTCACAGAGTGGTGTTTGGCTCTAACATTTAGTCTCTGATGTTTTCAAGACAATGCAGGTCAGGAGTGCTTAATTAATGTATCTTTGCAAATGAGTTTGACCCCTAAGAAGGAAAGCACATAGCACATTAACTGCATTCATTAAATTACATAAACTGATACAATATTTATGGCTTTGAATCTCATACCTTCTTAAGCCCCTTTTCCTAAATTTCATATTCTATGATCCCTTCTTATCTACTTCATCTAATTGCTCAAACTTTGTTTGGGAAAGGGAACTATGAGAAGGTAAACAAAGAAAGTAAAATTGTAGTGAAGAGCTGAAAGGAAGGGATCAAAGAGTGAAATAATATGGGCGGCAAATATGGGAAACAACAAGAGTGGGGCGTGGGTAAAACATAGTATGATGAGACAGGCTACCCTCACTACCTTTTAGCTAGAAATGTCCTAGAAAATGCTTGACACTGCTAAAAGTCTCAGTTTTTGGCAGTGGGTCATTTGTGCGATCCCCTTAAAAATTATGATTATAGAAATAACTCATTGTTTTAGATATCTAGTGCTGCTATAACAGAAATAGTACAAGTGGATGGCTTTAACAAACAGAAATTTATTTTCTCACAGTTTAGGAGGCTAGAAGTCCAAATTCAGGGTGCCTCCTCTTTCTCTCTGTGTGACTCTAGCGGAAGGTCCTTGTGTCTTTGAGCTTCTGCTCCTGGGTGATCTTCATGTGGCTTGGCATCTCTCTTCCCCCATCTCTGCTTCTCTTGCTTGCTTGTTTAATCTCTTTTATATCTCACTAATCTACGCTGGTTTTTTTTTTCTTCTTTTTAATCTACACTAATCCTGCCTCATTCACATAACAAAGATGACTCATTCTCAAATGGATTATAAACACAGGCATAAAGGCTAGGAATTACAATACATACCTTTAGGGGACACAATTCAATCCGTAACATTCATACTCATTTCAAAAAACTTAGAATGTAAAGAAGTGATTTGAAAAAGGAAAAAAAAAAAAAAAAATACAACCACACAATAATACCTCACAACCCAGAAACTGCCAGCCATTGTAAAAATGCAATGGAATGTCCATTTGCTGTGCCTGAGGCTCAAAGCCAGGAATACACACATATTGCCTTGAGATACTCATTTTTCTCTTGGTTTCCTGTCTATTTCTAAGCAAGGAAATAATTGAGTAAAAACATGTAGGAAGATATTATCAGAGACTCAGAACCATCTGTAACTTTCTCAGTTTTTTCTAGTTGATGATATATACTTAGAGGAGCAAGAGTGAACGCGAGAGCGAATTTCACACAGGTAAACACAGTGCTGCAGATGCACTGGTTTAAGCCACATTTTAGGTCTGAGACGTCCACACAAGTGGTTTCAAATATTACATGCATGAGAATCACCTGGAGAGCTTGTTGAACCACAGTTCCTGAGCCCGATTTCAGGGTGGGGCCCATTAATTTGCATTTGTTACAATGCTCACCAAACCAAACCCCTTGCGGTGGAGTTGATTCTGACTCACAGTGACCCTATGGAGTAGAACTGCCCCATAGGTTTTCCAGGCAGTGGCTGGTGGATTCAAACTGCCGACCTTTTGGTTAGCAGCCTGAGCTCTTAACCACTGTGCAACCAGGGCTCCTAGAGGCTTATAGGTGATGACAAAGCTGCTGGTCTGAGCACCAAACTTTGAGAATCACCGATCTACACAATCTCCACAGTCACAACAGGACCTTGATGTTTCCCATGCTGATTCCTCCTAGATTATGTCCTTTTTGTATCAACCACAACAGACTCCTGTGTCTTCCGGTTTCAGAATCCCAGCCTCTGTCTGGTTTGTTCAAAAAATTTCTTTATTCAGTTTGGAAGACATTTCTAGCTTTCAGCTGCTTGCAAAGCATGTGGAACAAATGTTTGGAGTTCAGGAAGCAGTGGCATTACTAGGGAGGCTCAGGGGGTGCAGACAGCACTGGGTGACACTGTCAGAGGGGGTGACATCAAAATGACTGTCTATAAAATTTTTTGTGCAGTGTTTCAGCAGAAATTTATTATTTTAATAAAAATATCCCTATAGTTAGTTATAACAACTTACAAAAAACATTTTTCGTAAGCCTAGTTTACATGTATCAATATATCTACAGGGATAAAACTATGCTAATTTACTTTTTGAACCTTCTAATGCACTCCAGTCAGAGCTGTCATTACTGCTCAATTACAATGATGCTTTGAATCATATGGTTTTATCTGTACATGCTACAATCACGCACTGTTGTTTTTGTTGCTGCTGGTGTTTTTATAGTTGCTGATGTTGTCAAATTTCTGGTGTTTTAGCTACAATATTGTGGTAACTAGTATTTATGAACCTATATCAATAACTCTTTTTGAGAATGAAGTAGTAATTAAAAGAAAAGACAGAGCAAAATCAAAAAAGGCTTCCGCTTGGTTACTAATAACATTGTAGCTAATAATCTTGTAAATCAATATAGATTTTACAAACAATTTTGTTGTTAGTATTCATACAATGTAAGAAACATTACATTTAAGCAATTTATGACAGTATTTATCACGTATTATTCTATGATTAAAATTGATAGTAAACATTACTAAGGATTCTGTATGGTCTGGTACAGGAGGAGGTCCATGGGAGTTGACACCATGAGTTACCCCACTGGGTGATACCAACCCTATTAATGCCACTATCAGAAAGTGATCAACTTTCCTATGTCAGTATCAGCTATGCTCATTTGCTTGTTTATTCTCTTTTTAGACAACACTCCATTGACTCAGAGGACAGATTTAAAAATAAACAAACCAACAAACAATCGGCACAGTTTTCAAATAAGAGTACAACTTGTGGTTAAGAGGCTGGCTGCTAACCAAAATGTCTGTTCGACTCTATCAGCAGCTCCTTGGAAACCCTACGGGGCAGTTCTACTCTGTCCTATAGAGTTGCTATGAGTTGGAATCAACTCAATGGCAATGGTTTTTTTTTTTTTGTATTGACATAGCAACTTGGCATAACTTGCACAATGGGAAGATACACATGTTCTATAGATATCACTGTGTTTCCTAGCCATGGGGCAAATGATTTGACACTGGATTTAAAATCAAGCAACAAAGTCTCAACTCAGCAGACAAAATTTTAAATGGATTCCTGAATTAGTAAAAGATAGAACCAAATATCCACACCCCTTCCTCCTGCCAAGAGAACGTGAGAACAATTGCTGCATTCATTAACATAGTATGATCCCTTCCTTTACTTCTTGAGTTTGAAGAAAACATTGTTGACATCTGCCTCCAGATGTTGAGAGGTGCAGGACTACAGGACTGCAGATACAAGAGATGTCAATGCCCTCCAGCCAGAGACCACCAGGCCTACAGTTGTAGATGAACAAGTTATGTTATTATTCCCTACTCTGGGGAGAACACACACCATGAAAAATCATGGAGCATCTCAGTAAGAAGATGTAAGAAAATTTGTGTCACAGGATTTGAAGAGAGTCTTGAACTTGGAGATTTGTTCTGGACTGGGTGTTGTCAGAAAGTAGGGTCAATTGTATAGTTGAGTATTTCAATTAATCTTATCTGTAGGAGTCCCTGGGTGGCACAAATGGTTAAGCGCTTGACTACTAACCAAGAATTTACTTGATGGCAAATTTTTTTTTTTTTTTTTAATTATCTGTAGGGGTGGCAGACTAGAACAAGGATAAAACTTAATTGTTAAAGAAGTAACATCACTCGTCACTCATTTAGCAAGAGAGAGGGATGTTATGGGTTGCACAGTGATCTTGAATGAGTGGTGGTTGTGTGAGAATGTATGTATCCAATAAGAGAACAACATGGTTTAGCTGTAAGAGTCAGATTCATTCTGATGTCAGCTGCTGCTTTCATTCTTTCTCAGTCAAAAATTTCAACTGAATCCAAGTTGAGATGACTCTCGTTACAGTGATTCTATTTACATAAGCAGAGTTATAAATTCAGTTGTAAGGAGGTGATTATTTGCAATCCCATCTATGTTTAGGTCAGTAAATAATAACAATAAAAATACTCATAGTTCCTTGTCTAGCTATATCTCCTACAGAGTTAGCACCTTGCTGTGCCAAAATAAATAATGGTTAGTCCCCTTCCTGTAGTAAGGTGTCCCCAGGGCTTTATATGTATTTAATGTTTTGAGATTAAAACACCTTTGAGATTAGTTAGTACCCATTATTTTAATTTTACAGCCAAGTTAAGTGACTCCTACCACAAATTAATAGGAAGATAAATCTTGACTTTTTATGTGGCCTTGCCACTAAAACAGCCTTGTTAACAAGTTACACATATTACCAGCCCCCCCGAGTCTGTGTGTGTTTATCAGCTTATACTTTTTCCAGGAACTAGGCAAGCCTTGACATGAATTCAATCACCTCTACTACTTACCTGGAAGGCATCATTACTCACCTTTGAAAAGCAGTACTACACCCAAAGAATGCTCAAGCTTATTTTGTAACCCCCCCAAAAAAAAGAGAAAAAGAAAAAAAATTATTCTCCTCATTTTTCTAGATAGTAACTTACTAATGTATTTTTAAAAAGAATAAATGTTCCTTTATGCAACACTATCAACAATTACCTA
The DNA here is from genome assembly GCF_000243295.1 of Trichechus manatus latirostris. Lineage (NCBI taxonomy): Eukaryota > Metazoa > Chordata > Mammalia > Sirenia > Trichechidae > Trichechus > Trichechus manatus. The sequence continues at coordinate 377,842 of NW_004444182.1, forward strand.
TGATTAACAGAAGTTTAAAATATATCATACTGTGCATATACAAGTAATTTGTAAAATCATAAAATAAAATATAAAAAACCTGTTGCCGTCAAGTTGATTCTGACTCAAAGAGATCCTATAGGACAGAGCAGAACTGCCCCATAGAGTTTCTAAAGAGCAGCTGGTGGATTCGAACTACTGACTTTTGATTAGCAGCTGACCTCTTAACCACTGCGCCGCCAACAAAATATTCAATGACATTGAACATGGTTTCTTCTTTCTTTGAATATTTAGAAAGTGTTTTGTGATCATCTAGGCCTCATTGTATCATCATGAATAACAATTTTAATTGAATTTTCATTGTAGAAGTAAGAATAACAGACTATTGGACTGACCGAAAAACCTACTTTAATTTTTGGCAGGACTCACCTTTTTAGTAGAATCTTGAAAGAGAAGAACAAAGCAGGAGGACTCACACTTTCTGATTTCAAAACATACTGTACAGCTACAGCAATCAAAACAGTCTGGTGCTGGTATAATAATAGACACAAAGACAAATGGAATAGAATTGAGAATTCAGAAATAAACCCATATATCTACAGTCATTTGATATTTGACAAGGGTGCTAAGTCCATGTAATGGGGAAAGAATAGCTTCTTTAATAAATAGTGCTGGGACAACTGGATCTTCTTAAGCTAAAGAAGGAATCTGGACTCATACCTCACACCATACATAAAAATTAACTCAAAATGGATCAAGAACCTAAGTGGAAGAACTAAAACCATGAAACTCTAGAAGAAAATAGAGGGATATTGCTTTAGGACCTAGTTTTTAGCAATGAACTCTTATAAGTGACACCAAACGCACTAGTAACAAAAGACAAAGTAGATAAATTGGACTTTATTTAAAAAAACAAACAAAACAAAAAACAAACAAACAAAAAAACTTGTTCAACAAAGGACTTTAACAACAAAGTGAAGAGATGACCTACAGACTGGGAGAAAATTTTTGGAAACCATAAGTCAGATAAGGGTTTAATATCCAGAATATATAAAGAACTCCTACAACTTAATAACAAAAAAGACAACCCAATCAAACAATGAGCAAAAGATTTGAATAGACATTTCACCTAAGAAGAAATATAAATGTCCAAAAAGCACATAAAAAGATGGTCAACATCACTAGCCATTAAGGAGATGCAAATAAAAACAACAATGAGATACTACTTTACTCACATTAGGATTGCTAAGATAAAAAAAAAAAAAGGAAAACAAATCTTGGCGAGGATGTGGGGAAATTGGGAAATTGGAACCCTTATCCATTGTTGGCAGGAATGCAAAATGGTGCAGCCACCATGAAAAACTGTTTGGCAGTTCTCAAAAAGTTAAACATAGAACTATTGTATGACCTAGCAATTCCACTCCTAGATATATAGTCAAGAGACTTGAAAACAGTGTGACAAACAGACACATGTACACCGATGTTCAATCTTACCACTTTTCTGGCTTTCTCTATTAGAGGAAAATATTTGAGTTTTCTTTCTCTGACAGGTTTCTGCCTTACACAGGCTCTGGCTTTCGCAGGTTTTCCTGTGTTAGAATGTGGTTTCACTTATACATAAAGAAGTGTATAGGCCCAGATCTGACTTCCTGTGTTTGTACAAGCAAATGTAACTCTTGGGGTTTGGAACGGGAATAAATAGAGCAAACTTTATATCTCATGGGATGTTCAGTTGCAAAAATAATTTTCTGCATAATCTCTAATTTGGTATTGCATTACCTCTGTGGAATTAATTATTGGATTTTTCTTTGTATGGTATGGGACTAAAGATGAATTGTTTAAACAAGAAAAGCTGAAATCCATGTTATTCCTTCAAGTTGAAGATTCCAAAGATCCTTGACAGAAGTAAAACTTCCCTAGTGATTCTAGCTGAGAAATTTTTATTCTCACTCCTACCTACTATGACAAATTACTTCTTATCCTTTATTCCTTTACCAGTCTAATACAAAGCCATTTCTCTTGAATGGAATACTTTGATTTTCAATGAAAGAAATATTTTTTAACATTTTTTCTTGCTGTCCCAAATGGTAACTGATCCCATCATCAGAGTTAATGTCTTTCACTGGTAAATAATCCACGCTTTTTTTTCTTCCTTCTACAGAGTCATCTGTCTGCTTGGTTGAACTTGAAAGGAGAATTTCAAATACCCAGTCTCAAAAGAAAGTAATGTATTTTGAACTAAATAAGCCCAATTGGGGCAAGGCGTTCAGTTTCAATGCAGTTCAACTCATCTCCTGTCAGAAAGTTATATTTTATCATTAAACTCTAAAGTAACCCAAATTAAACCAAACTCTCTCTCATTTATTACTTGTCTTTCCTTCAGAGTGAATTCATTTAAATAAAAAGCTCTACTTTTTCTCACTTAACACTATGGACCTCTTTAATATTCCTGAGACAAGTATATAGTTAATTCTCAGTATTAGTCATCTTAGAATTATACCTGTTTCCTCATCTGCAAAAGAAGTGGTTGGCATTTAATGATCTTTACATTTTCTTGCTGCTTTAAATCTATAATTATTCTATTATATATACTGTGTGGTAGCTAAAGACCTCTGTTAGGAAAACCCAAGTTTCCCTCGAAAATTAAAATACAACGCTTAAGGGATTTTTAATTGTAAGTGCTTCGAAGTGAAATCTGTGGAAAAACTTAGAAAAAAAATAGAATGTGTATGTGGGAGGGGAAGAGGTGCAAGAGAGAGGTATGTTGGGTCCGCTTTATTCGCTAGTATACCTTGTCCCTTCTACCTTCTTTGAGCCTCCGTTGTTCGCTGCCTTTGAGTAGGCCCCCAACTGACAGCAAACCCATGCACAACGGAACGAAAATGCTGCCCAGTGCCGCTGCGGATCGGACACTGTTTCCTTTTGCTCCGTATGGTTTTCACGGGCTGATTTTCAAAAGTAGATTAATAGGCCTTTCTTCCAAATCCAGTTTAGTTTGGAAGCTTCACTGAAACCTGTTCAGCATCATAGCAACACGCAAGCCTCCACTGACAGATGGGTGGTGGCTGCGCATAAGGTGCATTGGCCGGGAATCAGACCTGGTCTCTCGCCTGGAAGGTGAGAATTCTGCCACTAAACTACCAGTGCACCTCTTTGAGCCTCTGCCTGCTGCTAAATACCCTCCACAGCAAAAAGAGCACACACCTCTGCATGGATGATATTGCTGTGGTAAGCTGTGGATTTTGAGTCCGTATCAGTGGACTCTAACCTCTCTTTTCTAGCTTTGTCTACCACAACTTCATGTACTCGGTGCTTGGGCAGAACCAAGCAATAGCCTGTTCTAACTATGTACCCCACACACTCAATTTAGTTTATACTGTTTTCTTTACCTCAAATCTACGCTCCCTCTGCCCCAGACTTTCAGATTTCTAGCCATCATTTAAGGCCTGGCTAAAACTCATTTCCTTCATGAAGTCCTGCTTGATATGATTTCTCTTTCAAGACCGCTTCACGAAGCTTTATATTTGTGCCTTGTTTTTATTTTCCTTCTTAAAATGAAAGTTTTTAATTCACAGGGAGTATAATAGTGAATCTTACACATTTTGTTTTCTCTCCTTCCAACTCTTAGTTCCTACTAGAAAGCAATCAATAGGTAGATTTAAGACTTGTACAGAGAATATATGTCCCCAAATCCCATTCATCTTCTCTCTAATGACTAATTTCTCCATTTTATAGGCGTGAGGGAAATCAAGGCCGAACAGATAGCATCAGATAAGCAGTGACTGAGTGGCTTATATTTTCACGTGTTCTAGAATGAACCCTATTTTTCTGGATAGAATCTATGTTGTTCAGTTAACACTGTCTTACAGATCAGTTCATATAGACAATAAGTTCTGATTCTTTTTAAAATTTATATTATGACTTGCAATAATTTATTTCAAGATTCCACTATTTATAAATGCGATGTGACTTTGAACTTTTCGATACTACACAGCATGTAAAGTGAATATTTTTGTAGGATGAATTTCCACAAGTGGATTTAGTGAATCAAAAGAGATGCATGTTTTTAATGGACAGATTCTGTCAAATTGCCCAGCCAAACGCTTTTCAACAGCAGATATAAATCCCTGTTTTCCCACACTGTTGCCAGCAAGAGTTATGACCAGTCTCTAAAATTTTGCAGTCTGATGGACAAGAGGTGATCTCATTGTGGCTTTAATGTGCAAATGTCTAATTACCTGGGGCAACTTTGGTTTATTTTTCTGAATTGTTTCCTTTGGAATCTCTTATTGTAATGCTTGTCTTTTTCTTGCTGATTTTACAGGTTAGGCATCTATTATAGATGGCAGTCTTTTGTTAAATGTGTCTCACATTTCTCCCCATTTTTCTCTTTTTACTTTTGTTTATAATATATTTTGTAACATGGCAGTTTTATATTATTATGTCTTCAAATTTGTCAATATTTTGTTTATGACTTTTGCCATTAATTTTATGTAAAGAAAAGATGATGCTAATATTATCATATATTTTCTTACCATTCTTTAGATCATAAAGTATATTTTGCTTTATTTTTTTGCCTTGAACTCATTTTTGCTTATGGTGTGATTTAGTATCTCAATTGTCAATGTGTATTTTTCAATATATCCTTTTCCCACTGTCCCAATTCCATTTATTGAAGATACATTTTCCCCACTGATTTTAAATGACAGCGTTTTCTTGGGTTTGTTTCTCTATTCTCAATTCTGTTACACTGATATATTTGCTTATTCTTGTACTAATATCACACTTTGACTTTTCAAAATAACTTTGAGTGTATTTTAACAAATGTTAGGAAAAATACATCGTCGTTGCTGTTGTTGTTATGTGTCGTGTAGTCAGTTTCGACTCATAGTGACCCTATAGGACAGAGTAGAACTGCCCCACAGAGTTTCCAAGGATCTGCTGGTGGATTCAAACAGCTGACCTTTTGGTTAGCAGCCGAATTCTTAACCATTGCACCACCAGGAAAAATACATCCTCATAGTTCTTACAAACTATGATTGATTGTTCACATGCATTTTCTCAAGTGAAATTTTAGATCAACTTGCCAAGTTCTGTTTTAAAGGATCCATTGAGTTTTTCATTGAATTAATAGATTAACTCAGAGAAGATTGAAATATTAATCAGTTGAGTCTTTTCATTGACAGACATGCCTGTCCTTGTATGTGGTAGTTTTACATCTTTCAATGAAGTTTTATAATATTCTTCATCAACGTCTTCTTTGTTTTCTAATTTCTGGTTTTATTTATTCCTAGGTACAATTTTGATGATGGGGATGGTGCAAGACTGGGCAGCGTTTTGTTTCGTCAATAGTTGGAGGCCAACTTGATGGCAGGTAACAACAGGTACAATTTAATATAGTTACTATTGTAAATGAGAATTTGTTTTCATTGTTTTTCAGTTAAAATATTGCCGTAATATAGGGTAGTTATTGATTCTCATCTGTTAATCTTGGGTGTAGTCACCTTCTTGAAATATCTTATTTGCTATAATAGTCTTAGTTGATTCTCTTGGGTTTTATGTGAACAATTAAGTTATGTACTAGTAGTGCCAATTCTTCAAATTTTATTTATTTTCTTATTGAATTTGCTAGACTTATAGGAAAATGCAAGATATTGGTTGCAATAATGTACATCCTGTATTGATTTTTTCCAATGTTTAGTGGAAAGGTTTGATTTTGATATAAGTGAAATGTAAGAAACAAAAATCTTACATGGAATATGGTGAAAAGATTCCCCAGGGTTTTAGGGTAATTCTTGAAAAACACTGAACAACATTTTTGGGATACATAGGTATGATGAAACTAATATAAACCTGTGATTGCCAGGTTCTTAGAGGCAGGAGTACATCTTTTTTGTTTTTTCTGAAATAATTTTCCACGGTTCTGAGAACATAATTTTGCCTGGCAAATGTTTATCAACTTTTTCATTATAATATACTGACCCAATTTTTCCTATCCAAATCCATATAACCATAGATCCATGAAGAAACTTAGAGATCAGTTAATAAAGTTCTCTAATATTTCATAGAAAATTGAGACTCTTATCAAAAGCCACAGAGCTAAAGAGTTGCAGAATTAGGTTCCCAAGAGGTTTGACTAGTAGAGATTATTCTTTTTTATTGCATTTTTTCTGTAAAGCATCATACCACAGAATCAAAATCAATATATGCAGTTGACTAAGTAAGCACATTCCTGCTGAAAAATGGTTAATGTTACTATTATTACTTTTTATTTGTAAAGAAGTAATCATTTTTCCTTGCTGGACTACTTCATTAATTGCTTTCTTTTCATTATTATGTATCTGGTACAGCTCCTATTGAAAAACCTCATAAATGCAGATTATTATTTCTGTATTGAAATAAACAAATGGATTCTACATAAATGCATTAAACAATTTATTTTAAAATATTATTCAAATATTGGGGTGATTATAAAGGTGATTTATATGTGTGCTTCCTTAGATCACATCTCAAATCGACTATGTTTACCCAAGTCTTTGTCTTGAGCTCTACTTTTAGGGAGACCCAAAGTAAGAGATAGAAACATAGATTAAAAAATAGATAGATAAATGGAGACATAAAGGTAGATATAGCTTTTTAAATATGTATTTAGGTGTATAAATATGGATATGGTTCATAAAATATATTCATGTGCATATATATTATATATTGTGACAATATCTTCATCAGAGAAGATACTGTAAAACATATTCTGGCTGTGACATCTTTCACTACATTGTTCTCTAGGGTTGATCAGGTTTAGCTGCCACGTTCCACCTGATTCTTTATTGCCTCATAAGTGATTGTCCTGAAGTGGTTTAAAATACAGTTTCTTTTTCTTCCTTTCCCTACAGATTGCACTCATTTATTTATAATCCCACCACGTGAGCGTGTATTTATATTTCAAAACCATACATATAATAATCAAGTCTGGTTGATTTCTTACTAGTAATTGGGGAATTCTTTTACCGGTTATGAAGGAAATATACAATTCTTTTATGCCTCCAAAAATTTCTCCCATGCTTTTTTCATCTTACATACATGTATAAAGAATTTTTGTACAAGTTACAAGGAATTCTCACACTTTTGAAAAGATAGCCTTTTTAAGTGTGAGGAGATGTGCTGTTCCTTCCAGTACTTGTTCCCTATGTCTTCCTGGTTGGAATTCCTCGAGTATGAGTCATTTACTGCAGAATCAGAAAGTCAGTGACTGCAAAGTCTGAACTGTCAAGAGCGCAGGTTTTAGAGCTAAGTGTAAGACAGAAAGATTGGGTGCACAACTGCAGAGCAAGCCTTACAGAGACCAGATAACACAACACTCTTATCTTAGAGTCCCTGGGTGATGCAAAGTGTTAATGCACTCACTGCTAACCGAAAGGTGGGAGGTTCGAGTCCACCCAGAGGCACCTCGGGAGAAAGCCCTGACAATCTGTTTCCAAAAATCAGCCATTGAAAGCTCTATAGAGCACAGTTCTACTCCGACACATGGGGTCACCGTGAGTTGGAATCTACTTGATGGCAACTGGTTAATCCATTCACTTATTTTAGTGGAAGCTGAGGTTCAGAAACCATGAGCCTCTGGCAGAGAAGTGTCATCTTGCCTCATGCCAGGAGTGCATGGAGTTGAGTCAGAAACAAGTTGTCTGTCTTCTTTGCTTCCTGATGAGGATCACTGTCCCAGAGCGATCACATATCCTCGTCATCATTCATTTGGTGTGAACTGATGCTTGTCTGTGTCCTGAAATTCTATGCAGACCTCTGTGCAATCCAATCTGCGCAGACAGTCTCTCAGCACAAGTCCAGGACGCGAATTAGCCCAAGGACAGGGGATGGCTGCTCTGGACGGTGTGAAGCACTGGGAGGACAAGAGGAGAAAGCCCTGCTCCTGGCCATGGAGGATTCAGAGGACTTAGTTCAAAAGCTCCAGGCTGGGGCTGATCTGTAAATAATGCTCCTTTTGGGAAAAAAATTACAAATTATAGGATGCTTTTTTTTTTTAACTATTGATAATTGAATTTTTCTAAAATGCATATATATTAAATTTTCACCTAGAGAAATTATACCTAAAAATAGAAACCTACTGTATATCACCAACAAACATTTATTACCTATAACAGTGCAGGCTTTACTGTTTAATGATTTTATTCTCATAGTCAAATACATTTAGACATTTACAGATTTATATAAACATGCACAATCTCTAACAACTTCCCAAGAACTCAATCTATTTTATATTGTTATAATAAATAGGATTCAGTGTTTTATGCGTTTCACAAAGTAAAAATGTAGAATATAGATACAATCATTGCTTTCTGGAATTTATAAAAAATCTGACAACTTTTTTCAGATTTCCTCCTAATTTGCTATATAATTAGCAAATAATTCTTTGTAACACACTCTTTTCTCTAAGAAGTGCATCATAACACCAGCTGCTCATTTATTTCAACTTTATGTTTGGAGGATAATGGAAAATCTTTAAACCAATTAATATTATTCTGAAGAAAGAAGAATTACATAGAAATTCAAGTTCCGTTTATTATGAAGCCCCTGTTTTGCCTTCATGTGAAACTTCTGACTCTAAAAAACTATGGTAATATTCTAAATAAGTGGAAGATGCTTGTTTCTTTAGGTCTCTAAGTGCGTCCCAAGCAAATGTACTGCATATGGGAAATGTAAAACCATCTGCCAGCCAAGCGTGCCAGGGTACTAGATGCTACCACTGGAAGTTACCTTCAGCACGTGGCATCTGGACATGTTTGACTTGATGAGATGTAACATTGGATCATCTTGTGTTTAGGCATTTTCTTGGCCGAGTGTCCTGGAATGAGCTCAATCCAGAGAGGTGAAGCAATATGTGAGTTCTGCTGTTAAGTAAACCCAGAATTGGTGTTGAGAAGTGGAAGGCATCAAATGTCATCTTTGATTGTTCATATGGAACTAAGATAAATACTTGAATTATAAAGTTGTTAAATATTTCTTGCATGTATTGATATCTTTTATAGATGAATAAGTGTCTCCTTATTACTATGTGAATGCATCTATAAAATAATAGCTAATACAAAAATTCAAAGCACTAGTGGGATTAAATATAAAAATTGGAAAACTACATAGAATAGCATATTTTGGTGACACTTTCTATAAGGTAAGGTGCTCTTGATGTGCATGAGTCGTGTTGAAATATTTTCTTTACCTTCACTTGTCAGCATGTGGAGTCCTGGTGGCACAGTGGTTAAGTGCTTGGCTGCTAACCAAAAGGTCAGTGGTTTGAACCCACCAGCCACTCTGTGGGAGAAAGATGTGGCAGTCTGATTCCGTAAAGATTGCAGCCTTGGAAACCCTATGGGGCAGTTCCATTCTGTCCTATAGAGTTGTTATGAGTCGGAATCAACTTGACGGAAATGGGTTTAGTTCTGGTGGTTTGTCAGTATGTGGTTAATAGACTCAGATACTGTATTTTCTCATGGCAATATATGTTTCATAAAGTCATAATTTTTGAAAGTTTTTAGTTTCTCATATTCTTTAATTAATCATATATACATATATATTTTATATATATGTATGATTTGAATATAAAATTGCTAGTTTTATGTAATTCAGGTGTGTGTGCTAATTATGTGGGTATTCAATCAACAGCTGTTTCCTCCTGTACAATCCCTAGCACAACAATAGGTGCTCTCACGTAGAGCAGTGGTTCTGTTTCTATTGCACATTACAGTCCCCTGGGGAAGCTTCACCAGCACCAATGTCTTAGCCTCGGAACCGAGCAATTAGTTCAGAATATCATAAGGTATGGGTCAGGTGCTGGCCTACTGTAAATTCTGCTGTATTTTTTATGTGCAGTTTCTGCTGACCACCACATATAGAGGTGAGGTTTGCTCACTGAAGCATTTTTTTTTTTTAATAATAAAGAGAAATTAGAAAATAGCTTCACTGTCAAAAAAGAAGTTGGTTAAGTAAAAATACGGTATAAATGTATGAAGGAGTACTGCATAGCTATTCATATTCTTGAAGCATGCTAAGACTATACAGTATGCTTCCTGTATTAGTTTCCCACGACTGCCATTAACACATACCCAACAATGATGACTTAAAACGACAGGAATGTATCCTCCCACATTCTGGAGGCCATAAGTCAGAAATCAAAGTGTCAAGGCCACACTCGCTCCAGAGACTCCAGGAAAGAATCTACTCCTTGCTTCTTCCAGCTTCTGGTGGCCACTGGCTGTGTATAGCTTGTGGCTGCATCATTCCAATATCTGCCTTCATTGTCACATCAACTTTTCCTCTGTGTGTCTGTCTCCTGTAAAGACATTTGTGATCACATTTTGAGCCTATCCAGGTAATCCAAGGTAATCTCCTCATCTCAAAATTCTTAATTTAATCACAATTATGTAAACTTTAGGGTATCATTCACAGGTTTCAGGAATTAGGACCTGATATCTTTCAGGGACAGGAGACCGTGAGTGGCGCAAACAGTTAATACACTCGGCTGCTAACTGAAAGGTTGGAGGTTTGAGTCCACTTGGAGGAGCCTTGGAAGAATGTCCGGGTGATCTACTTCTGAAAAATCAGCTTTTGATAACCCTGTGGAGCACAGTTCTACTCTGACACACATGGTGTTGCCATGAGCTGGAATCAACTCTATGCCAACTGGTTGGTTATCTTTCGAGGGCACCGTTCACCCCTCTATAGTCCCTGTACACTTTTTAACAGGTGTCAGTATGATCCTTAAAATTGTTAAAATACATGTAATTGAAAAGAAGAGGAATCTAAGCTACTTGTATCTCAGGGGAGTAGAAAAGGGGCATACTTAGAGACTATCAGAGGATCTGGTAGGTTGGTGATAGGGACAAGAGCCTGCATATTTGGCAGAAGAAGCTTACTATCCTGTGCCTCCCATGAGGGGTAGGTTGTGGCTAGAAAAAGTGGCAGTGGATCAAGTGAAAAGGGAGTGTTTAAGGTATGTGTTTGTTTTTATGTGTCTGAATCTTCAACTATAAATACTTCCCTTTGTTATCAGTATATCATTGTAACCTGGCAGAGGGCCTGGCACATGTTTGATGAGTTGAATTAAGTTGAACTGATCAACTCAAGCAAGTCAAATGAGAAGGTGAAGCTGCCAGCTTGAAGAGAAACAAGATATGGAGTATGTGACATGATTTGCTTGACTTATTGAGAAGAATGCATTGGGGAAATCAGTGGTGATGAAATGGTAACCTGGAGTTTAGTGAAAGGTCTTGAAGGGCTGTGCAGCTGTTTAAATTTAATAAGATTTGTAGTTGTTCCAGGATAGGAAATTTGCCTATACCTTGCGCTTCCGTTTTTCTGTGTAACTGATGAATTCTACAACGGATATGTAAGAAAGCAATGCCAGTGGAGAGTTATGGGTTTATTTCCCATATCATAAGTTAGCTGAGAGAGATGAGCAAGCCATCAGAATGTTAACACTTTCAACCACAACCATCTTAGCATTCTAATTACTGTGTTCTTCTGGGCCTTCTATTAGCTTTTTCTCTTCAATTATTTAGTAAGTGTATAAATACTTGTCAGAATATGGACATGTGTTTCTAAAGTATTTGTAAGCCAAATTCTCTAGTCTCTCATTACCCTCAGAAACTTGTTCACAGAATTTGAACATCAAATGTGGAGCTGGAAAATTTTTTGCTCTCCTTAAGGCACTGTGTGTGTTTCATGAAAGTGTCATAGTTCTGAAGTGCAATATTTCATGTCCTTAATAGAAAATTATTCAGCATGCTGTATAAGAAGTTGAGGATGCTGTTTCTCAACAGAAATCTACAAGGTATCTTACTTATAAATATGATGGATGTATTGAGGTTTTGTGAGAAAGTTACGCCATAGCTTTAAGATACTGTATTTTAAGTTTAAAAATAGACATTGGGGGCGTTTTTTTTATTAAATATGATATTTAGGTTAAATAGAGATATCCATATTCAACACTTTTAATGCCGCAAAGGAAATGTTGGTTCTAATTCAAAACTGGGGTGAGGCAGAGAATTTAAGTATTAGCAAAAATTGACTAAAATTTGAGTGAAAAATGTAGCACTATTAGTTGTGTGAACATTTCTAGATAAGAACAACCATGGTGTTAACTGAAGAACAAAGATTTGAAAACAGGACGTTTAGTTCTAACTTCAGCTCTGCCAGGTGATGGTGGAGAATCTCTTGCCTGAGTTTCTTCACTTGTAAAAGTAGAATAATATCCAAGCTCATAAGAATGGAGAGAGGCTCCAATAATATAACATAGGTACCTTGAAGTATCCTAGGGACAAGATACTATTATTATTAATCATAATAATATCCTTTCTACAACACATTTTTTAGCTGTAATATGGCATGGTTCTATATTAACTATGAGGCTCTCCTCAATATAATTTTCTAAAATTGCAATAGGATTTTTTTTTTTTTTATTTGTAAGTCATTCACTAAAGAACAGCATTGTGAATGTCACTGAATCTTCTGAGTTGGATATGTTGGTGGAAGGTGCAATACACATAAGATTACTAATGAGTTTCCATTCTAGGTTGATCTTCAAGTTTTTTGGTCTAGTCCCTTCATGTAAGTAGGTGGTTTTACAAAGTGAACAGATCATTAATCAGCAAATCTTTATGAAGGACTCCTGAAGGCTTAATGTTTTATGGCATCTAGTCACGGTGATGTAGTTACTGTAATGAGTGTTGGTATTTAAAATCATAGGATGAAAGTATTTCACCTTCGTGAAGGTCAGTTTTATTCAATAATTTGGAGGAAAAGTCAAATGTTGCCATATATTTTTAATTTTAAAAAGGTGGAATATTCTGAAATAAAATACAAGATGGACATAAAATTAGAAGATAAAGCATGAGGTGTAAGATCAATCCCATGACTCCTAAAATTACAATCACTGCTGGCTGCTAGTTTCCTCCTCCAAGAACAACTTTGGAGTAGTAATAAACAACAACAAGGAATGAGGACGTTAGCACCATAAGACAGCCACAGCAAAGCAGGAGAAAGGTGAGGTGAGCCAGAAATAGTCCCATCGGTACTTGGAGGTGTGTGGTGTTGGGCGCAGGAGTGGCTGCAGATTGGGGCAGAGGATGAGTAAGAGACCATCTGTTTTTATTTTACTTTATTTTTTCTTTATTGTTGTAGTTTAAGTGAAAGTCTACATTTCAAGTTAGTCTCTTATACGAAAATTTATACATACATTGTCACATGACCCTAATTGCTCTCCCTGTACTGTAACAGCACACTTCTCCTTTCCATCCCTGACTTCCCATGTCCGTTCAAACAGCTCCTAACCCTCTCTGCCCCCTCATCCCACCTCTGGACAGAAGCAGCCTATTTAGTCTCACGCATCTACTTGAGCCAAGAAGCACACCTTCACGAGTATCATTTTATGTCCCACAGTCCAGTCCAATCTCCATCCAAAGAGCCAGCCTCAGAAATTGTTTTAGTTCTGAGTAAGAGACCATCAGTTTTAAGTTCTGCTCTTGCCTCATCACCATCTATGCCTTGGGATGATTATTGACGGATTCTCACTCTAAACATTGGCACTGATAACCATACCTTTGTGAAGTGTCCACAAGAGTAAATCAGGACACAGCAAATGTTTCTCAGGATGTGAAATACGGGACAGCAGGTGCACACTGGCTGAGCCTCAAACGTGTACTTCTCTTCAACAGCCCTCCAAACCCCAAGGCTTTACATTACGATTTAGGAAGTATCTCCTTTTCATGTTGAAGACTTCCTTTGTGGGATAATACAAATAATAATACAAATAACAACAACAACTCTAAAACTAATAATTTTTAATAATAATAACTTTTCTCAGAATACCTTTCTAGAGAAGATATCACATCCAGGAAAATATGAGTTCATAGGCCAAAATAAAGAGCACGATCATTGCAAAAGGAAAACAACCAACAACACTATCAGAAGTAATGTTAGAACACAAGTTTAAAATAAACATGATAAACATACTGAAAGAGATAAGAGAAGAAATGGTAATTTGAAAGAAGAACAAGAAGACATAAAATGTAACGAAGGGTAGATATTAGATAGACAAAATATATAATAGTTGAAATAAAGGATGTAATAGATGGAATAAGTAGTAGAAGAAGAGTTAAACTAATATGTAGTGATGGAAATCAGAATAGTTGCCTCCAAAGGGATTAAAGGAGCCCTGGATGCTCAGTGGTTAAGAGTTGGGCTGATCAAAGGAGAATGAATAACACCAAAGACACAAGGAAAGTATTGGCCCAAGAGACAGAAGGGGCCACATAAACCAGAGACTTCATCAGCCCGAGACCAGAAGTACTAGATGGTGCCTGGCTACCACCAATGACTAACCTGACAGGGAACACAACAGAGAGCCCTTGATGGAGCAGGAGAAAAGTAGGGTACAGAACTCAAATTCTAGTAAAAAGACCAGACTTAATGGTTTGATTGAGACTGGAGGGACCCCAGAAGACATGGCCCCCAGACTCTCTGTTAGCCCAAAACTAACACCATTCCTGAGACCAACTCTTCAGACAAAGATTAGACTGGACTATGGGACATAAAATGATGCTTGTGAAGAGTGTGCTTCTTAGCTCAAGTAGATATGTGAGACTAAATGGGCAGCTCCTGTCCAGAGGCAAGAAGAGAAGGCAGAGAGGGTCAGGAGCTGGTTGAATGGACACAAGAAATCCGGGGTAGAAAGGAGGAGTGTGCTGTCACAATGTAGAGAGAGCAACTAGGGTCACATAACAATGTATGTATAAATTTTTGTATGAAAGACTAACTTGAATTGTAAATTTACACTTAAAACACAACAATTAAAAAAAAGCAAAAGGTCGGCAGTTCGAATCCACCAGGTGCTCCTTGGAAACCCCATGGGGCAGTTCTACTCTGTCCTATAGGTTCGCTATGAGTCGGAATCTGCTTGATGGCAATGGGTTTATGGGATTAAATGAAAGGAGCACCAAGGGACTGTTTTGGGTGATGGAAATTATATATTGTTTTAGGTTTTCGAAGACTTAGTTTAAATATCTCTTCCATCTTCCAAAGGATGAGATACATGCCTTTCTTGACTATTCTTGTGCTAAAACCCCTATATGGATACTAACCACACTATGTTAAGTATTTGTACACACACCAGCCTCCCCCACTGAATTGTGAATCACCGAAGGGCTGAAACAAGATCTGGTCATCATTGTATTACTAATATCTAGCATGTCGCCTGGCTCATAGTAGACACTTAAGAAATGTTTTTGAATTGGTGAATCAATATTTAAAAAAAAATATTGTGCACTGTCTTAGATATCTAGTACTGCTATATCAGAAATACCACAAGTGGGTGGTTTTAACTAACAAAAATTTATTCTCTTAGGGTTTAGGACTCTAGAAGTCTGAATTTAGGGCACCAGCTCCAGGCGAAGCCTTTCTCTCTCTGTTGGCTCTGGGGGTGGTCCTTGGGTCCTTGTCATCAATCTTCCCCTGGGCCTAAGAGTATCTCAGCACAGGGACCCAGGTCCAAAGGACGTGCTCTGCTCCTGGCTCTCTTTTCTTGGTGGGAGGAGGTCCCTTTCTCTCTGCTTGCTTCTTTCTTTTTTTATCTCTTGTAAGATATAAGGTGATGCTGGCCACACCCCAGGGAAACTCCCTTTACTTTGGATCAGGGCTGTGACCTGAGTAAGGATGTTGCATCCCACTCTAATCCTGCCTCATTAACATAATAGACAGCTCACTCCCAAATGGGACCATAACCACAGGTATAGAGACTAGTATTTACAACACATCACAAAATGGAGAATAATCATGCAATACTGGGAATCATGGCCTAGTCAAGTTGACACATATTTTGGGGGGATATAACTCAATCCATGACATGTAGTCTGTGATATAAGATCTTAAAATGTTAATCTTGAGCTTTCTGTTTCCCAATTTCCTGACCCTGAGAGGAGGCTAAAATCCAGAGGAAGTTAAATATTAAGCTAAAGCATTAATAAAGTAAAAAACAAAACAAAAAAACAGCAACAAACATCTCCTGCTAAATCAGAGGCACCCACAAGCCTGAAAAAGAATTAGGATTTTTAGAGCAGAAGTACAAAGAGTAAGAAACAGCTAATACTAAGGGTTTTGTTTTGGCTTGTCTTGTCTTACACATAAACTAGATTTATGAAGCTCAAAAGGAAAAATCCAGAGGGGAGTAGACCACTGAAATAGTATCATGGCTAGTATTAGAATGGAGAATAAAGAAAGATGGCCATGATCTGTGCTGAGGGTGAAATAGAACATGATGAAGGTAGATGGAGCATTAAGGAGGTAGACTATTCCTCCCTTTCCAAATGGACCCCACCCTATCCCACACAACAAGCCACATGAGGTTTTATTCTCATGGCTGTCATCAATGGTTTTCCTTCTCTTCTCTGGGATCATCTAGGAGAGTGCCATGTGTTCATGCCCCAGGCTCTCCTTACCTTGGAATTGTACTTTCACTTTGTAAACAGCCTGAGACATGACTGAGTCTCCACTTCTGCCCAAGTGAAGGTGGAGTTCTTGACATCTAGAAGACCAGTATGTACATGTTGTGGATTGAATTGTGTTGCCCAAAAATATGTGTATCAATTTGGCTAGGCCATGATTCCCAGTATTGTGTGATTGTCTACCAGTTTGTCATCTGATGTGATTTTCCTATGTGTCGTAAATCCTACCTCTATGATGTTAATAATGCAGGATTAGAGGCAGTTATGTTAATGAGTCAGGACTCAGTCTATAAGATTAGGTTGTGTCTTGAGTCAATCTTTTTTGAAATATAAGAGAGAAGCGAACAGAGAGTTAGGGACCTCATGCCACCAAGAATGAAGAACCAGGAGGAGAGCTTGTTTTTTGAACCTGGGATCCCTGTGCTGAGAAGCTCCTAAACCAGGGGATGATTGATGGCAAGGACCTTCTCCCAAAGCTGACAGAGAAAGGCTTCCCCTAGAGCTGGCGCCCTGAATTTGGAGTTCTAGCCTCCTAGGCTGTGAGAGAAAAAATTTCTCTTTGTTAAAGTCATCCACTTGTGTTACTTCTATAATAGCAGCGCTAGATGACTAAAACAGTACATGAAAGTAAAAAGTCTAATATCTGTGTCTAGGTGGAGCTGGAAAATGGGGTGGGGCACCTTCACCACAACTCAGAAATTAGTATTATTCACATATCAGAGATGAGACAACTGAAGCTTCGAGAGTTTAACTCACTGAGTTAAAGCTACACATTTAGTAAATGATTTAAAAAAGGTTTAAACTATTGCCTGACAATATGGTGAATTTGTCTTATGTTCTCCCCTGTGAATTGAAAAAAAGAGACCAGTTGTTGAGTCTGACAATGTGGCATTTTACTGTTTCTGCAATGACATAGCCTGAGCACTACCAGTCTACAGTACCTCTGTCCTGCTCTTTCTTACTGTTGGACTCAAGGATCCAGGGACAAGCTGTTAGGTGAAGTGTTTGTTTTGCTTCAGACCTAGCTTCCTGTGCCATGACAGAAAGTGATGATTTTTTTTTATTACATATATGTATGTATGTATATACCTTCAAGACTGAGAGAAGAACATGGATTTAGACATTAGACAAACGAGTGAGTACTTTATACTCATTTGGCTTATTATAAGTTGAGGGACATTTAACACTCTTGTTCTTAATGCTCCTCATGGCAATGGGTTTATGGGATTAAATGAAAGGAGCACCAAGGGACTGTTTTGGGTGATGGAAATTATATATTGTTTTAAAGTCAATGGATTGACTTTACACTTTGTGATAGTCGAGTGAGGTATTTTATATAAAACCACTGTAAAAGTAGAGTGCTGTATTATATCATTCATTTGCTCAACACATTTACTTATTGATGTATTTGTTAAGTACATGCAAACCTGAATCAGACAACTGTCTTGCTCTCAGGATACTTATGTCTATGATAATGATAAGACACGCGGGGAAATAACTATGAAATAAGACAAAAAGGTAAGAAAAGCAGGCTAGATCTAAAGTGCAATTAGAATAGCTAGGTCCCTGGATGGTGCAAATGATTTGCGCTTAGCTACTAACCATGGACTGCCAAAGGAATGAATAAATCTGTCTTGGCAGAAGTACAGCCAGAATGCTCCTTAGAAGCAAGGATGGCACGATTACGTCTCACATAATTTGAACATGTTATCAGGAGGGACCAGTCCCTGGAGAAGGACATCATGCTTAGTAAAGTATAAGGTCAGTGAAAAAGAGGAAGACCCTCAACAAGTTGGACTGACACAGTGGCTGCAACAATGGGCGTAAGCATAACAAGGATTGTGAGGATGGCACAGGACTGGGTAGTGTTTCATTCTGTTGTACACAGGGTTGCTATGAGTTGGAACTGACCCGTCAACACCTATCAACAGTGATAACAGTTAACCTAAAGGTTGGTGATTTGAACCCGCCCAGTGGCTCCATGGCAGAAAGGCCTGGTGACCTGCTTCCATTAAGATTACAGCCAAGAAAACCCTATGGAACAGTTCTACTCTGTAACACATGGGGTTGCCATGAATCAGAATTGACTCAACAGCAGCAGGGTTTTTTTTTTTTTTTTTTAACATGGACCTGATTGTGAAAAAATGACCCATTTATAATGTTATTCATATTAGCACTTAAAATTTCTATCAATTTTCCCTCATAAGCCTGATGAACTCCAGTAGAAAAAAACTGTTGCCACTATTAGAGAATTGTCATAGTTTATATGGTATCTTATTTTATTGACAATGCCAAGCTTCATAGATTTCAACTCTTAGTATTAATAACAATATGTAATAGTGCTAATAATATTTTAAATGAGGTGAAGCTATCCATTTTCCATTAGCTTTTACATCATTGATCATTTACAGAAATCACAATTTACTTATATGTGATTATTGTCAATGGTTAAGACAGTGAAGAGTTTATGCTACTTTTTCAATATGACATATGGAAGTGGCTCCTAGTATTTATTGGTTGTTAAAGAACAGCAACATTCCATCTTTTCCATGGAGAGTTTTTGCAAGTAATTGATTTTGCTGTCTTAGTGATAGATTTTCTTTGAAATCAAAACCAGGATTATTTTGTGTGTGTGAGGGGCGAACTGCTTCTGAATGGTAAGGGAACTAAGACTAAAAACAAAAACAAAACAAAAAAAGTCTTGAAATTTCAGGAAGGAATGTTCTTCTCAGTGACTTGAATCCAATTCTCATGATATACCTCTGAGCCTGCAAAAATCCCGGTGGAATTTACCTGGCTTCTCCATGCCCACAGGCAGCAGTGTGTTATTGGATTTGGTGATGTCATTAAAGACAATGAGCCAATAAAATCAGCAAAAACCAAAATCACTATTTTTGCTTGGCAAAATTTCTCCTGAGGAATCAACATTAGATTTTATAGAACTCTGAAAATTCCAACCATGGGCTTTCTTTCAACAGAAGCCAAAGGCTTCTTTCTCCTAAGTTATATTTTAATTTAGGATCCCATGTACTAGAATAATAGTAAAATTTTGGGAATAAAAAAAATCATGTCTGTCACTTTCATCAATTTAGTACCTGTGTGTGTGAGAGAGAGACGCTAGGGAGAGAAACATATTTACTGATCTTCCAGCTAAACCTTCCCAAAAGCAAGCTTTAATGGATTTATCATTTAGAATAAACAGATCTACAAATTTGCTTGTCAATTCTACCTTAAAAAAAAACCTGAACCCAAGACTTTAAATCTCTGTGTGATCTGGTTTTCCAGCTATAACATAGTTATTTGTCATTAATTGGAACTTCACAGAATTCTTAGAACAATACAATTTATATTTGCAAGATGTTTTGAAACTTTTCAAGGAAAGTATTTGATGGTTGCAAGGTATAATTTTAAGGTATTTTTCTTGGAAAATATTCCCATTGCTAATTAAAAATTTCTTTTATGATCTTGAGAATGGTTTTATTTTTCTATTATTTGATGAACACATTTTTTCATAAAGAAATTCTATAGCTTATATTAATGAACAGCTTATATTTTATGCTTTGGGTGAAATTTGTTCTTTTAGGCAATAAAATTATCATTTATATGATCAATTAACAGAAATGATGAAATATTTTCTAGGTATATAGTGTATTGAGCAAACACTTATCCATTTATTTAACAAGAAAAATCAGTAGTTTGTGACAGCAGAGAGCAGAGAAAAATATTTTTAAGAATAACAAATACATTAATGCAAAAAGTGAGTTAAAGATAAACCTTATCTCCTACTGAACATGATTCTAGGTCCTAGATGGCTCAGATAGTTTGTGCTCAACAATAACTTAATGGTTCGGTGGTTCAAAGCCACCCAGCAGTGCCCTGAAAGAAAGCCTTGGTGATCTACTTCTGTAAAGATTAGTGTTGTTAGAAACCATTCAGTCATTTTCAACTCATAGTGAGCCCATGTTGCAGAGTAGAACTGCCCCATAGGGTGTTCTTGGCTGTAATCTTTATGGAAGCTGATCAGGTTTTTTCTTGTGGAGCCGCTGGGTGGGTTCCAGTGGCCACCTTGTCAGTTAGCAGCCCAGTGCTTAACCATTTGTACCACCAGAGATACTTCCATAAAGATTACAGCCAAGAAAATCCTATAGAGCAGTTCTACTCTGTAACACATGGGTTTGTCATGAGTTGGAATTGACTGGAAGGCAATGGATTTAAATATTCTACCCTGACTATAAGGAGCCCTGGTGGCACAGTGGTTAAGTGTCCAGCTGCTAACCGAAAAATTGGCAGTTCAAACCCACCAGCCGCCCCATGGGAGAAAGATGTGGCAGTCTGCTTCCATAAAGATTACAGCCTTGGAAACCCTATGGAGCAGTTCTACTTTATCACATGGGGCCACTATGAGTTGGAATTGAGTGGAAGGCAATGGGTTATCCTAGCTATACCAGAGATTTTCTTAGTAAATAAAAATTTGAAGAAAATATCACTGTGCCAATTTTGGTAGCAAAAGTTTAGTTTTCTGCATCCAGGATACTCATGAAGTTGAGTCCTTTCCTGCTTTCAGATCATATCTCTTCTACCTCAGCCACACCCTGGGTGTGACAACTTCATAGACTGGTCATTTGCAGTGACTTGCCTATCTGGCTTGTTTCTTTGGCCCCATATTAACAGCCTCTGTTGAATATGACTTTGTCTTGTGAAAAGACTCAAGCGGTCCTCTGTCCTCATAAGGTGGCCTTTCTAAATGATTGTCACAGATTGGACAATCAATACTTTTCTGCACTTAAAAATAATAAATACATACCTCTACTTACCTAGGCCAGATTAGTGGAATTCATGGTGAATAATTATTGATAGTCTATAACTGCTTAGAGTTTTGAGTATTTAATCCTGATCATTGAACAAATTCCTAGACTCATTTATTATTTTCTCCAGCAATTAAGTAATTTGGTGACTTGCTAAGTCACCAAGTAAAAAGATATAATATACTTGGAAATAAGAAAATGGGATAAATATAGTTGCTCTTATCAAAAATTGACTTTTATTGTTTCAGTTTTGGATGGTGAACTGCCGGCAACAAGTCACTTAAGAGCGTTCAAAATTTCGGAGCCAAATCCATTAGAGATAATTTCTGTCTTATGGTTTCTTATATCACTGGGCTGACTAATTAGAGATAAGTCAGACTTTTAAATTAATAATCCAGAAATTGAGAAAAGTAGAAAGTTTGTAGACTACAATTTATCTTATCTAGATGCATTCACATTGTCCCATCTCAATTGTTCACTTTAATTCATTTCATAAGTACCACTACCCCCTCTGCCAAAATAACTGGACAGATAGGCTGCATTAGTTTTCTATGGCTGCTGTAACAAATAACTACATACTTAGTATCTTAAAACAAACAAACAAAAAATTATTTTCTTATGGTTCTGGAGGTCAGAACTCTGAAAGGAGTCTCACAGAGTTAAAAGCAAGGTGTCAGCAGGGCTGCATTCCTTCTGGAGGCTCTAAGGAAGAATCTGTCTCCTTCCCTTTTCAAGCTTCTAGAGGCTGCCCATATTCCTTGGCTTGTGGCCCCTTGCATTTTCAAAGGCAACAATGACGTTACTCCAATCTTTGTTTTCCATCATCACATCTTCTTCTCGTAGTCACCTGCCTCCTTTCACTTATAAGAATCCCTGTGATTACATTGGGCCCACTGGATAACCAAGAATAATTTCCTCATTCCCAAATCCTTAATTTAATCACATTTGCCTTTGTCATATAAGGTCACTTTTGCAGGTTTCAGCCATTAGGATTTGGACCTCTTTGGTGGGGAGGTGTCATTATTCTGCCTACCACATAGTCTTTGTAAACTTTATCTTTAGTTTAAGTTGTGTTTTGTCCATGCTCAGAGCCCTTCCTAAGGAACCTACTAGAGAATAAACTTCATTCCTCCAAAACATGATTGGAAACTTTCAGCATTAGGTCTGGGATTATCATTAAATATATTTAAATTAGGACTAATACTAAAATATGGGGTTAGAATTAAAAGATGTATGTAATGGTGCCTGGCTACCATTACTGAACAAATTAGTCAAAGATTCTATAGAAGAATCCTGATCAAAAAGGGGAAAATACAGAACACAATTTCAAATTCTCAGTGGAATCCAGACTTTATGGGGCAATCGAGGCTGGATGAACCCCTGAAACTATTGCCCTGAGATAATCTTTAAACTTTAAACCCCAAACTATCCCTTGAAGTCACCTTTGAATGCCTCCCCCCACCCAAAAGTCTATTTTCATTAGTAAAGAACGTCTACTTTGACCATTGTGCTTTTTTTAAAAGAATTATTTATGTGAGATCAAATTGACAACAGCAACTTGAAAGGTTGGCTGTGAAGCTTAGGGGCAGTGACTTTAAGATAATGGTGGGGAATAATGTGGAAAAGGATAGTGAGAATGATAGTGCAACTTGAAGAATGTAAACAATGTCACTGAATTACACCTGGAGAAATTGTTGAAATGGTATGTCTTTGGTTGTGTATACTTTCACCAAAAACAAACAAACAAAAAAGTATGTAAATGGGAAGAGAAGTGGAAGAACAAAAGCAAAGTAGAATAAGCTTTGCCGGTTGCTGTTGAGTTGACTCTTGACTATGGCAACCCCATGTGTGTCAGAGTAGAACTGTGCTCCATAGGATTTTCAATGATTGATTTTTCTTCTGAGGTTCCTCTGGGTGAACTTGAACCTCCAACCTTTTGGTTAGCAGCCAAGCACATTAACCATTTGCACCACTGAGAGACTCAGAATAAGCTTTAGGGTGACCATAAAGCCAACAAATTGTGTATTACAGAGGATAACACTAAATATAATTGTTATTGTTGTTAGTTGCTGTGAAGTCATCTCTGACTCATGGCAACCCCGTGTATAACAGAATGAAATGTTTGAGCCCATTGTTGTTACCAAAAAAAACCTTTTGCCATCGAGTCAATTCCGACTCATAGCAACCCTATAGGACAGAGTAGAACTGCCCCATAGAGTTTCCAAGGAGTGCCTGGTGGATTCGAACTGCCAACCTTTTGGTTAGCAGCCATAACACTTAACCATTATGCCAACAGGGTTTCCCCATTGTTAATACAAGTGACTAAAATTAAAGGGTGAGGTCGATAGAGGAAAAGGGGAAAAAAGTAGTTTCTGGCTATCTTCAAGATTAGAAATCAAATGACGGCACATAAAGAAAGAGGTATCTAAGAGTATTACATAAATAATCAGTAAACAAAAGAAAAAAATTAAAAGTTTCTAATTATTAAAAGGAATAATAAAAAAGAACAAAGATGAAATAGTGCAGAGTAAATACAACATACTCTACTACCTTTCAGAGCTGGAGTACACCAAGTTTACAACTTTAGTTCTGATAACTGTTTTGTAGGTTTTTTCTTTTTTTTTTTTTAATTTTAATTCATGTACATTCTGGTTCCTATAGGACAACAGTTACTAAAAATATCCAGTGTGGGTCTGGGACAAAGGCCAAAGTTGCTGATTAAAATAGGGTCGGGGTAGGAATTGAAAAAAACTAAGACTTGCCATTCTCTAGGGGTATGGCTAGTATAAAACTAATTAGCTGAGAATGCCAGCAAGGAGAAAGCAGAAATATCTCAAGCCAGGTCCTGAGTCAAACCACCCTCTGGCTCAGTGAAATGATCTGTAAAATCCCAAATATCATTTCTGAGTGGGAGCTCCATGCTGCCTTATAGCTGTATAAGAACTGTTTCTGACTTGGTTTTCTTACATTCTGGGTGGAGACCAGACAGATGGGTTAAAGGCAGACAGAGAGAGAGAAAGAGAGAGACAGAAAAATAATACAAAATCACCCATTTAAGATGTGATTGCAAAGCACACAAGGAAAACTAACATAAGAAACTGAAAGCACCATCCTAATGTAATTTCCCCTCAAAAGATAAAATAAATTTAATACAGTAATCTGAAAACAGCTTTGAGCATGTTTGGGATCCTTGATGAGATAAAAATGAACCCATGTGATGATATGATAGATGTGGAAAGAACTCAATGGAAATCCTAGAAAAAAAAGTATATATTTACATACAAATACATCTTTCAAAGAGCAGATGGACTTTGGGCAAGGTTGAAGAGACAGTTAGTGAATGTGAAGAAATTAGAGTGAAATTTATACAAAAGGAGGTAAAGATAGATGAAGAGATTAAAAATAATGAAGGAACTCTAAAGCAGAGGGGTGATAGATTGAGAAACTCTAGTGAAGGAAAACAGAAGTTCCAGAAAAAAAATTAAAAAAAAAAAAAAATTGGAACAGTAGTTGAGACTTGAAAACCAAATAGAAGCACAAATTCTTCTTCTGGTGTCAGGTGAGATGAAGGCCAACAAGCATTCTTGGCTCCAATATGGCACACACCCAAACTCTTACCTCACAATCACCTAGCCCAGATACAATGGGAACAGGCTCCCCTCAGGGTGCCACCCCTACCTCAGTTTGGTCAGGCTAGGGCTCCTTACTCCGCCCATAAGTGGATGTTTCTGTGGTTCTTGGAGAAATGGGGAATGATTAGACATTATCCGTTCAAACCCTCCAACATCAGAAGCACCTTTGAAGGCAGAGGCATCTCCAGTCTGGGTTCTTAAGCCCCTTCCTCTCTCCTCTGAGTGAAATCCTACTCTGTCTCTGTCACCTACAGAACAAGAAAGAGTACCACTGACTGTGTTTCCTACCTCTTAAGGCCCTCTTTTCATTGACTTGGTCTTCTGTAAAGTGACGGGTTGTGTTTTTAAGCTTTTACTTTCTTGGGGCTGGACCAATGAACTATTCTGGCCGAGACTTATTGAGTACTCTGGACTCTTCCACATCCCCTATCTCAATATTCTGGTGATTCCATGTGTAGTCTTCCCCATAGCAGAAACACTGGGCATTTCTAACATGCATCCTGGGACCCAGCACCCGGAATATCACATATATCCTCTAGATAACAAGGTTGCTCACATCTAAAGTAACTATTGGATGACGTTTCCTACCAGAGCTTGTTCTAGAAAACATTCTGATGAGTGATGGGGGTCTGTTTTGCCTCGCTTCCCAGGTAGCTGCTTGAAGGGAGCTGGATCACAGATGCCATTCTAGTTTCCAAGTCTAAACATAAGCCTCTGGGTCCAGCTCCTCTCTTTGGCTTTATTTCCGAGGCAGTCAGTGTGACCTCCTTCTATTCATCCTTCAAAATTAGCTTCACAAACAGCGAAAAGTCAGCAAGTCCCTCTGGTCTTCTGTGAAGTCCTGGTTGCATCTGTAAGGTTTCACTCTAAATCAATCCAGTAGCAACTTCTGTCCCCCTGGGCCTGATTTTTCTGAGTTGTATCACACAGTGCTGTGTTTTACAGCTGACAAAAGAGTTTGTAAAGTCTCAACACACAACTTAAAAATCTTGGCAATGTCTCATATAAACAAATGCTTCTTCTAGTGATGCTAGTCATTCATCCAGAGAAAAAGGGATTGGCTGGTTTGTGACTATACATAATTCTTAATTTTAAGACCTACAGAAGTTTCCATGAATCCATGTTACTCTTCTACCTCAAGGCCTGTCGGCCCTGTTACATTTCAGCTGCATAGTCTAACCATAGCTCAAAATTATCTTCTCTGGGCTCAGAGTTTTGCTCAATAATCTGCTAGCCTGTGGCCTTTACTATAGAGTAGTACAGAGTAGTACTGGGGGCTCTGTCCTGACCCCCTCTTCAGGGTCAACGCACAGAGCCCTCATTTGCTGCTGGCCATGCTGCACTGCACCCTCACTAGGAATTTCCCTTATTCCTAGGTAACTACCTCCTTCCAGGAGTAACCTGTGGCAAGTGACTGCTTTATACTGGAAAAAAAGGCCCAGCCCTTTGCCTGTATTTGGTAGAACTCTAAAGTGCTGCCCCAGTCCCAGAGTTTCCCGTAGGATCACCTGAAGCTTCCCTTGCAACCACATTGCTAGTCAGTTTCTCTCTCTTCCCAATCCCACCTTCCATACTTCCTTACTGGTATCCCACACAAGCACTTCCCAGTAAACTTTCTGCATGAAATTTTCCATCTCAGCATTTATTTCCAGGGAATTCCATCTAAGACTGTACCAGAAGTGGTCTTAGGGATACTGGAGATGGAGCACTTTGTAGTTAGTTAGTGGGCAAGGAGGAACACATGGCAGGTGGTAGATAAAGTATTGATAGCCTTGCTTGCTTGTAGCAGTGTGATTGTGAAAACATTTACCAGGGGTGAAACCAGGAGAGAGGGATGCACTAGCTGGTGCCATATCCCTGGCACTGGAGCAGAATGAGAAAAATGGTAACATAAGAATGGTGGAGTTGGGTGACTTGCTAAGCAGCATTGATTCTTTGTTGAAGAAAGCTAATGACAGGCTCAGGGTGATTAATCAACAGTTCAAGACAAAATGTGAAAGCCAGAGGACCTTCCTGATAACATTTAATGAAACCCAAAGATTCTGAAGCCAGAGGGCCAACAGAGCAGAGAACAAGGTTCAGGATTTAAATGTGATAGTAGTGGAAATTTAGAGAAGGTTGAAATATCAGCCCTTTCTGGGCTTCTGTGCTAACTTCAGGATTCTGAAACTTGATATGGTGAACCTGGGTGATGCAGGTAAGAACCCAGAGCTGTATATATTTTCAGTGTTCACTACTTTCCCAGGACTATGTTCCATCTCCTTCCCTATCTCGTAATATAGTCCAATGGTACTGGGACCATTTGGATATCCTGCAGAACATCATATTGGTCTACTATATCAATGGCATCATACTAAGCTGGACTGGATGAGCAAAAAGAGACAGGTATGTAGGAGGACACATGCATTCCAGAGGGTAGGAAATAGACCTAGTAAAAATTCAGGGTCCTGCCGCAGCAGTGAGGTTTGTAAGGATTCAGTGGGTTCTCTAGAGAAGCAAAACCAGTAAAGCATATAAATATATATTGAGAGAGATTTATATCAAGGAAATGGCTCATACAGTTGCAGAGGCTGGAACATCCCAAGTCTGTGGGTCAGGATAGAGGTTTCTCCTGATTCACATAGCCACAGGTTCTGGTGAACCCAAGATCTGCAGGTCAGACAGCAGGGCTGTTGCTCACAGGCTGCGAAGATCTATGAATCCCAAGATCAGCAGGCAAGAGGGCAGGTAAGCTGCTAGCTCAAGTTCCAAGAACTGGAGGTCAGATGAACAGGAGCCAGGTGTAGGATCCAGTGTGAGCAAAAAGCCCAAGGGCCTTGCCAGAAGGTCCACTTACATTCTGTGCAGACCACACCCCAAGGAAATTCCCTTTCAAGTGATTGGCTACTCACAGCAGATCCCATCATGGAGGTAATCACATTATATCATATCTCATCATGGAAGTAATCACATTATATGACTGCCAAACTACATCATAATTGCCAAACCAATGAGAATCATGGCCCAGCCAAGTTGACACAACCTTAACAATCACAGTTTCCCTGCTCCAAAGCCTGATCAAGAGAAAGTTCTGCATGTTAGTATAGTCTCCAGAAAGTTCTGGGTCAGCAGGAGAAACAGGCCCGGGCCCCATACTAGCTAAGCACTTCTTACCCTCAGAGCCACATTTCACCTTTTAGGAAAGATTCCAATTTCTTAAGAAGTTGTGTATCAGCTGAAGCTAGGTTCAACCTCAAGTTCTAGCTGGTTCTTCTATAAGGAAGCGTCTTGGATGTACTCATGACTGTAAACTCACATAGTACTTGGTGCTTTATCTGACGTATCGCAGGCTATATCAACTGTAGGTTTAAAAATTTGGGGCTACTGAGGAGAGAGATGGGGGACCACTGAGCCTGGGAAGTGAATGGAACTTCTTTTGAGCTAGTGCCAGTACTTGATCTTTGTCAAAGTCCAGTGCGTGTTCTTTTAAATCAGGAAAAGTGGAACAGAGACTAGAGAAGGATACTGCACAAGCCACAACGCACCTGAGAAACTATTGCGATGTCAGGACTTACATGAAAACAATGTGAGTCAGCATCAGAGTCTTCGGGAGCTTGCTCAGTTTATCCTTGGTGTTGGTGAGGGAAATGCTTTCTGGGCGCAACAGTGGGCTTTGGGGAGGGTGAAGCACTTTAGAAGGTTTAGTTTAAGTGTGTAGGCTCTTGGTTTGTTTATCTCTGGAGGCTTAGTCCTAATCCACTTTCTAAAATTTGAATAAATATGTCCCTTATTTCCAAACATTTAAATAATAAAATACAGCAAACAAAAGAAAATTACCTTAAAATGAGAGTAAAGTGATTTTTCTCTGAAAGTTAATGCACTTTTACTCTTTTGCTCATTTTCTTGCAGACTAATGGCATTGATCTATTAGCTTGCTGACAAAGCTGGGAGTGAAGTTTGTGAGCCTGCCGTATATGCTAATTAGCATGATATAAACATGTGAATATACAAAAACAGAGAAATGTCATGATGAGAGGATGTGTTTAAGTGGTGATAGGGACTTTAAACTTCAAGAAAAAATTATTTTTCCTTAAAATTTTTAGCATCTCTTTGTGTTGGTGGCTAAGGATCCCTGGTGGCGCAGTGGTTAAAGTGATCGACTGCTAACCGAAAGGTTGGTGGTTCGAAACACCAGTGGCTCCTTGGGAGACAGATGTGGCAGTCTGCTTCCCTAGAGATTTACAGCCTTGGAAACCCTATAGGTTCGCTATGTGTCGAAATTGACTTGATGGCAGTGGGTTTTTGGTTTGGTGTGTTGGTGGCTACAAGTATCTTTTTTAATAGTCTGTTTTCTATTTAGATGACATTATTTGAGGAAATATAATGACTTGTTGGAAAATCAATTTATTGAAAAAAAGATTTCAAATTCTTAGATGTGACAGTCTTATAAAACAGCTGAGAAAATAACCAGCAGAGGCACACCTAACAGAATTTGAGATGTAAAATAAGCATAGCCTATAGACTTAGTACCTTCACATATCACTAATTTCTCTGTATCTGAAGTAAGTTTTCTCATCTGTCCAGCTGCCTCTCAGTGTTACCTTTTTCCTACTCCTGAATTTCACTTTCTGTATTTTAGGGACTCATTTAACATAAGGTGTGTTGTCACCTGACTGTTGTTATTTTTATGATAAATTTTGCAGAAGAAAATCAGAACACACAGTAATTTATTTACAAATAATCATTTCTCCATTTAAACCGATATTTTCAAATCCATTTGTTTTATTTAACTCTAGCTCTCTGCCAGCTTTCATCATGTCTAATTCATTTTGTTCATCACTTTAAAAATGTTCTTGTAAACAGAACTGATGTTTATATCTTCATTAATCTCAAAAGACATGCAATTTTTAGTAGGGAGATGTGAGCCAAGGCAAACTTGAGACACCACAGACACATTACTTTTTGAAGCTGTGAGGACTACTACAGTTATCCTGAAACACACTCCATTTTGAAAGTCTCCTGTCAAATGCGGAATTTTCTTGACTGGGTTTGAAATAAATGATGCACCTTCACAAAAGTGCTCCAGATTCTAGAAGCACCAAATGAGTGAACAATAAGAAATTGACAGTATTGTTGATGTACAGTGAAAACATACCTGTATGTTTGCTTGATTATTATTTATAACTTGCCTATTTCAGGAAAGATTTAAGGCAGCTGGGTCTAGTTGTATGCATGTTACATTAGAGAAGGGCGTTTGAACTTCTCACAAATGTAATTTACTGGAAAGAACTGAAGTGAATATTTTTAACCTTTTCATTACCAAATTTTTATTAAAGTTTTTTTTTTTTATGGAATGTGCTTTCAGTATTGCAGTGCATATTTACGAATTGAGTGTGTTTAAATGTTTGGTTGCTAGTATGGATTTTTACAAATATAATCTGGTAATACAAGCCATCAATAAGGTGAGTGGCACTCAGGTGCCACCAATCTGAAGTATGACAACATTCAAATAAAGACTAAATAGAGAATTTATTGTGAGCACCTTTCCATTAGGTTATGGAGCCCTGGTGGTGTAGTGGTTAAGAGCTCGGCTGCTAACCAAAAGGTCGGCAGTTCAAATTCACCAGACGCTCCTTGGAAAGCCTATGGGGCAGTTCTGCTCTGTCCTATAGGGTTGCTATGAGTTGGAAGTGACTCGATGGCAACAGGTTTTTGGTTTTCCATTATGTTACATTGGGAACCCTTGGTTTTCCAAATATGACAGAGAAAAACTAAAGCAAACCCATCAGGGCTCCCTAACTATCACACAGGAAAGCCATAATTATGCTTGGAAGCCTTATCTCACAGAAATAAAGGAAAAAAAAGGGCAAATGTTTAAAGTTTATAAAAATAACACATCACCTAATAGAATGCTCAACCTACACAACAGTGAGGCTTCAGCTCAGGTCTGCTGAGCTTCACACATTTCAAAAGGGGCCTACCTTGACACTAAATACATTAGAACTGGAATAACATACTACCAATAAGGTCCAGAGGCATAAAAAATGGCTTATATACCATTAAACCAATAGTAACTAAAAGGTTTTAAAAGTGGTTAATGCTTCCCACTAGAGCAGATAAAGTAATTTAACTAGTTTGGTATCAGTCTGTAGCAATTTATTTGTTTTTTTGGTAAGAATGATACTTTTTTCTTTTTTTTAAGAGAAAGTCTGTGAGCAGAAAGTTGGAGGCAATAGCTCAACTATTTTTTCCCTTCTACCAAATAACGAGCACTGGTGGAGCAATGGTTAAGCACTTGGCTGCTAACTGAAAGGTCAGCAGTTCAAACCCCCACCAGCCACTGCACAGAGAAAGATGTGGCAGTCTGCTTCTGTAGAGATTACAGCCTTGGAAACCCTGTGGAACAGTTCTTCTCTGTCCTGTAGGGTTATAGTAAGTCAGGATTGACTTGATAGCACTAAGTTTGGTTTGGCCTGCCAAATAAAATTTTAAAATGTCTCTCTTACTCCCAAGAATAAGAGAAATGGAGTTAGTTTTCTTTAACCAAACTCTCAAGAGTAACTGTGTGTGTGTGTGTGTGTGTGTGTGTGTGTGTGTGTGTGTGGTGGCTCTTTTTATTTTACATATCGTGGGAATAATTTTTATTACTTGAGAGTAAGAGAAATAGAGTTTGGTTAAGAAAACCAAACTGTAAGGAGTAGGCAGGGACTCTATTTTACATGCCAATGGAAGAATTTTTGTAAGTTCAGCTGTTGCTTCCAACTTCTCACTTACAGATTCTTTGGAAAAATATGCTATTTGTAGTAAAGAAGGGGACAGATCTATGTTGATGTGGTGGTTTTGTTCTGTGTCAGCTTAGTTGCAACTGTGTTTTCCAGAATTCCCTTCTCTTCATGGTCCTGGGTTACCACAGGCTACATTCTTTGCATGTTTTGAGTGAGAATTGGAAGGAAGCAGCCACCATATTGTTTCCATGCTAGTGAGGAGACCAGGCGTTGCCTCCACTTGGCATGCTGTCACTTGTTGCTGACTCACATGTGGCATCCTTGGCTTCATGGATCTCCCTTAGGCTTCTCTAACTGCTGTGCTGGGTGCATGATGTGATGAGGTTGAAGGCTTGGAGGGAGTAAGTGGTGGACATGTTACGAGTCTATCCTTTTGGCCATACACCATCCTCACAATAGTAGGTATGTATGAGCCCATTGTTGCAGCCTCTGTGTCATTCCATCTCATTGAGAGTCTTCCTCTTTTTCACTGACCCTCTACTTTACCAAGCATGATGTCTTTCTCAAGTGACTGATCCCTCCTGACAACACGTCCAAAGTATGTAAGACGTAGTCTCGCCATCCTTCCAATAGGAGACAGAGAAACTGTATAGACATACCTGGAGTGAAGCAAGGTGAGAAGGATGTGAACAGGATCTAAGGAGGGAAAGTATAGGAAGGAGGGTGAGAGCTCCAGGGATCTTGGCATCCACAGAGCAGGGAGGGAGCCAAGATCCAGAGATAGGACTACTCACTAGTGGCAGTCCCTGACCATTAGGGTGGATAGCATACATCGAGTAATAGATTCACAGGGTGTAAGCAGGAGGTCCTCCACCCAACCAGACTCCGGGAAGCCTCCCCCCTGTTCCTTGCACTTTGCTGGGGCCAGGTCCCAATTGCTGGCTGCAGTCAATGGGAATTGCCTAGGTACCCACACCTGGTGACCAGAAGAGCATGCTCCCACTCCCTCCACCTTCCTGGTGATTAGCAGCATGAACCCCCATCCCTGCTGCCCCACCCACCTGAGGACCATGGTACAAGTCCTCCCCATCCTCCCCGGGTCTGTCCGCCACCCCAACCCCTCTGCCTGCTTGGTAATCGGCAGTATGTACTCCTACACCATCAGATGCTGGTCACGTCCCCTGCCCGCCGCCCTGCTCACCCAGTGAGCAGCAGAGTGCCCTGTGATCCTAGTTGCCTGCCACACCACCTGCCCATAGCCCCACTCACCCAATGAGCAGCAGTAAGTGCTCCTGTGTCCCCAGTTGCCCACTGTACCCCCCACCTGCTACCGTGCCCAACCCACCAATGGCAAAGAGTGCTTCCATATCCCCATCACCTGCCACACACACCATTCACCACCACACCCATCCGGTGAATGGCAGTGAGCATGACCCTGCCACTGGTCACCTGCTACACACACCTCATCTGATGCCCCTCCCACATGGCAAGTGCGATTGTGCACTCCTTTGCCACTGGACCAGTGACAGGTGGCTGCTTGTGCCTGCCCAACCTGCCCTCAGCTGCCCTCCATGTCTGGAACAGTGACACATGCTTGCCCAGCCTGCCACTGTACAGCCCATGCAGCGATAGCTGATGAGCGCTTCTGTCATCAGTGATCAGTGAAGCATGCCCACCCAACCCCCCAATACACCAAAACAAAACAAAACAAAAAATCAGTACAAAACAAACATACAATCAATTAATAAATACATACATAAATAAAATAAGAACTTAATGCTTTGGAGACAGCAGACAATAATAAATCATGAAAAAACAGGATAAGATGGTTCAAACAAGTGAGCAAAATAAAGGGAAAGAAAACTTTCCAGAGGAAGAAACAATAAAAGAACTACCTGAGAAGGAAGTCAAAAGATTTATATTTAGGATCCTCAGAGATATCAAGGAAAACACAGAAGAATTCAGGAAAACAATACAGAAACTAAATGACAAAAACAATACAAAAACTAAACGACAGACTTAATAGACAATTAGAAACCATACAAAAGCAACAACTAGAAATTCAGAAGATTGACAATAAAATGTCAGAAATAGATAACTCAATGGAAAGACATTGAAGTAGAATTGAATCAGTTGAAGAAAGAATTAGTGAAATAGAGGACAAATCCATTGATACTAATTTGAGGAAGAATCAGAAATGAGTATGAACAAAAATGAAGAAAGCTATGTGGGACACCATCAAAGTTATGTGGGACACCATCAAGAGGAATAATTTACACATAATCAGAATTCTGGAAGAGGAGGTAAAAAAGAAAAGTACAGAGACAATTTTTGAAGTTATACTGGCTGAAATCCTCCCAGATGTCTTGAAAGAAGAGAATGTTGCCATCCAAGATGCTCAATGAACCCCATATAGGATAGACCTCTTAAAAATCACAAAGACATACCATAATCAAACTTTCCAAAACCAAAGACAAAGAAAGAATTCTGAAAGCAGCTTGTGAAAAATGAAATATCACAAATTGGCACCAGTAGGACTAAGTACTGATTTCTCATCAGGAACCATGTCAGCAGGAATTCAATGGAATCACATACATAAAATCCTGAAGGAAAAGAATTGCCAACCAAGAATCAACAAAATTGTCTTTCAAAAACAGCGGCAAAACTAAGACATTCCCAGAAAAGCAGAAACTAAGGGAATTTGTAACAAACAGACCAGCCTTATGAGAAATATTAAAAATAGCCCTTTGGAGAGAATCAGCCACATCATAAAACAACCTGAGATAAACACATGACAACATCACCCAGATACCAACACAGATAAAGACTTCCCAAAAGCAAAATAAAGCTTAAAAACTGACTATAGGGAACCAGAGGAATTAAGCTGTAAATGACAACTTCAAAACAAAAAAGGGGAATAAAAGATGTAGTTATAGAACTTCAATATGGTGAGGAAGTCAAGGTGATTTCGAGTTATAACAGACTGTTTTAATTTTAAGAAGATTAGGTAAACTTCAGGGTAACCACAGGATAATTAATATATCTCCTCACGAAAATAAAGAAGAAGAAAACCGAGTAAACACAAAAACAACAATAACAATTGATAGGAAAAAAATCCATACACAAAAAGAACTCAGCACAGAAAATTAAGAGAAACAAAGAAAGCCTTTAACACCACCAAAAAAAGTATAACAAAATAACAACAGTAAATCTATATCTATTTGTTAATCACACTGAATGTAAAAGGATTTAGTGCAGCAGTCAGCAGACAGGAGTGGCAGAATGGATTAAAAAAAATGACCCATCAGTATGTTGCCTACGAGAGACACACCTTGGACAAAAAGACGTAAACAAGTTAAAAATAAAAGAATGGAAAAAAGTATATCAAGCAAACAGTATACAAAAGAGAGCTGGAGTAGCAATAATAATTTTGGATAAAATAGACTTTAATTCAAAATGCATTGTAAGAGACAAAGAAGGACATTATATCATGAATAAAGCGTCAATCCACCAAGAAGACAAAACTATATTAAATATTTATGCACCCAGTGACTGAGCTCCAAAATGCGTAGAACAAATTCTAATAGACTTGAAAAGAGAAATAGACAATTCTACAAAAATTGTAGAAGGCTGTATTTAACACACCTCTTTTGATGATGGACAGAACAACTAGAAAGAAGCTCAGTAAAGATACAGAAGATCTAAATAACATAATCAATCAACTTGATCTCATAGACATATACAGAACACACCACCCAACAGCAGCACAGTACACATTCTTCTCCAACACACATGGATCATTCTCCAGAATAGACCATATTCTAGACCACAAAGAAAGCCTCAATAAATTAAAAAAATCAGCATAATACAAAGCATCTTCTCTTACCATAATGCTATAAAACTAGAAATCAATAACATAAAGAGCAAGGAAAAAAAATTAAATACATGGAAACTGAATGACACCTTACTTAAAAACTATAAGTCATAGAAGAAATTAAAAATGAGGTAAAAAAATCTTAGAAATCAAATGACAGTGAAGACACAACATACCAAAACCTCTGGGACACAGCAAAATCAGTGCTCAAAGGAAAATTTATAGCAGTAAACACACACATCATCCAAAATCAATAACTTAACTACTTGAAAAAAAGAAAGGAACAGCAAAAGAAGTCCACAGTCACCAGAAGAAAGGAAATAATAAAGATCAGAACAGAAATAAATGACACAGAAATAGAAAAACAATAGAATCAACCAAACTAAAAGTTGGTTCTTTTAGAGAATCAGTAAAATTGACAAATCACTGGCCAAATTGACAAAGAGAAAAAAAAAAAAAAAAGAGAAGATGCAAATAACCAAAGTAAGAAACAAAGTGGGTGACATTACAACAGAACCAGCTGAGATAAAGAGGATTATTACAGAATATTATGAAAAATTGTACTCTAACAAATTTGAAAACCTAGAAGAAATGCACAAATTTATAGAAATACGCTATCTACCTAAACTAACACAAACAGAGGTAGACAACCTAAATAGACCCGTAGCAAAAGAAGAAATGGAAGATGTCATAAAAAAATCCCCAAAACAACAAAAAACAAGTCCTGGCCCAGAAGGCTTCACTGGAGAGTTCTTCCAAACATTCAGAGAAGAGTTGACACCAATTCTACCCAGACTATTCCAGAACGTAGAAAAAGAAGAAAAATTCCCTACTTAATTCTATGAAGCCAGCATAACCCTGATACGAAAGCTGGGCAAAGATATTACAAAAAATGAAAATTACAGACCAATATCTCTCATGAGTATAGATGCAAAAATTGTCAACAAATTCTAACCAACAGAATATCAAAAAAATTATACATCACTATCAGGTGGCATTCATACAAGGGATGCAAGGGTAGTTCAACATTAAAAAAATCAATCAATGTTAATTCATCACAAAAATAAAAGAAAAAAATCACATGATCAACTCAGTTGATGTAGAAAAGGAATTTGGTAAAATCCAACACCATTTCCCAATAAAAACTCTGAGCAAAGTAGGAATAGAAGAGGAATTCCTCAACATAATTAAGAGCATACCCCATATTTTTATGCAAATAACGCACACTTTCTGTGTTTGTTTGCAAAGTGCTTCCTCTCCCTGTGAGGTATTTTCCTAAGTGTGCTATGCTAAATTTTTTTTACAGCAACATGTAAAAAAAATTGGCATACAACTCTTCAGGCAGGGATTGGACTGGACTGTGGGACATAAAGTGATACTTGCGACGAATGTGCCCCTTAGCTCAAGTAGATACAAGAGACTAACTGGGCAGTTTCTGTCCGGAGGTGAGATGAGAAGGCAGAGAGGGGTAGGAGCTGGTTCAATGGACATGAAGAATTGGGTGGAAAGGAGGAGTGTGCTATCACAGTATAGGGAGAGCAATTAGAGTCACATAACAATGCATGTATAAATTTTTGTATGGGAAAAAATTAAAAAATATTGGCATAGCAGTGCTTATGAAAATACCTTGCGGTGGGAGTGAGCAGTTGACGAATGAAGAAGGCATGTGTTATTTGCATAAAAATATGGTATATAAAATCAACAGCCAATGTTATTCTCCATGGAGAGAGATTGAAAGCATTCCCTTTGAGAATAGGAATGAGACAAAGATGCCCATTATCACCACTCTTATTCAATATTGTGCTGGAAGTCCTGACCAGAGCAATAAAGTAAAAAGGTAAATAAAAAACCAAAAATACCAAACCCGTTGCTGTGGAGTAGATTCTGACTCATAGTGACCCTATAGGACAGGGTAGAACTGCACTATAGGGTTTCCAGGGAACAGCTGGTGGATTCAAACTGCTGACCTTTTGATTAGCAGCCAAATGCTTAAACCACTGCACCACCAGGGCATCCAAATGAGCAAGGAAGACGTAAAACTATTCCTATTCTCAGATGACATGTATAGGGATGATCCTATACCTAGAAAATCCCAGAGATTCCATAAGAAATTACTGAAACTAATAGAAGTGTTCAGCAAAGTGCCAGAGTACAAGATCAACATATAAAAATTGTTAAATTTCTCTACACTAACAAGGAAGACTCTGAAAATGAAATCAAGAAAGCAATACCATTTACAATAGCCCCCAAAGGATAAAATACCTAGGAATAAATCTAACCAGGGATGTAAAAGACTTACGCAAGGAAAATTA
Organism: Trichechus manatus latirostris; assembly: GCF_000243295.1. NCBI lineage: Eukaryota > Metazoa > Chordata > Mammalia > Sirenia > Trichechidae > Trichechus > Trichechus manatus. The sequence goes on from NW_004444182.1 coordinate 415,653, forward strand.
CAAAATATTACTGCAAGAAACCAAAAGAGAACTACATAAATGGAAGAACATTCCATGCTCATGGACTAGAAGACTTAACACTGTGAAAATATCATTAGAGTCCTCGCTCACTATCCATAGGGGATAGGTTCCAGGACCCCCCGCAGATATCAAAATCCACAGATGTTCAAGTCCCTTATATACAGTGATGTAGTATTTGCATATAATCTACACAATTCTCCTGTATACTTCAAGCGATCTCTAGATTACTTATAATACCTAATACAATGTAAATGCTATATAAATAATTGTTGCATAAAAATTGCTCTGGAAGGTAGCTCTTTCTCTCCTATGAGTTTGTTTAGCTCTTCCGTGATGAGCTCCTGTGATGTTTAAGTTCTTGAGGCTGTAGCACTTTACGTAGCTAGCCAGCCATCCCTTACTAGCCTTAAACTCCTTCCTCTCACTTTCCTCAAGCCCCTAACCTTAACCTTTGAGGGATTGCTTTGACCACTTGATTGTTTTTTAGGAGCCATTTTTTCACAGAAGTAAAGGGGCACACAACACAGTAGCAAATGAAAGAGATGTGAGGTTAACAATGCCCGAATAATGAGTGCTGGAGAGAGACTGAGGATCTGTGAAATGGCTGGAGGCTAGAGCAGGGTATGCTTACACATCACTTCATTTGTGTGGATTCAGCATACTGCTCAGCACAGCAAATTCGAGTTTTGTTTTTTGGAACTTTCTCTTTTTTTTTTTCTGAATACTTTCGATCTGCAGTTATTTGAATCCACAGATGTGGAACCCGTGGTACAGAGGGCCAACTGTACTACCTAAGTGATCTAAGGATACAATGTGATTCCAATCCAAATCACAACAATGTTCTTTAATGAAATGGAAAAACTAATCTCCAACTGTATATGGAAAAGAAAGTGGGCCCGGATAGCTAAAGCATTATTGAAGAAGAACGAAGTAGGAGTCCTCATGCTTCCTGATCTCAGAACTTACTTTACAGCCACAGTAATCAAAACAGCCTGGTACTAGTACAATGACAGACACATAGACCAATGGAACAGAATCGAGAACCTAGAAGTAAATCTATTCAGCTGTGGACAACTGATCTTTGACAAAGTGTTGAAGTCCATTCAATGGGGAAGAGATAGTCTCTTTAACAAAAGGTGCTGGGAAGACTGGATATCCATTTGCAGAAAAATCAAACAGGATCCATACCTCACACTATACACAAAATCTAACTCAAAATGGATCAAAGACCTAAATGTTAAACCTAAAACTATGAAGTTCCTGAAAGATAACATAGGGACAAAGCTAGGGGTCCTAATTTATGCCATAAATACACTATCAGACATAACTAAAAATGCACAAACCATAGAAGTTAAACTAGATAACTGAGACCTCCTAAAAATTAAATACTTAAAAAAGTAAAAAGAGAACGTACAGACCAGGAAAAAAGTTTTGGCAACGACATATCTGGCAAGGGTTTAACCTCTAAAACATATAGAAAACTTCAACACCTCACAGCAAAAAGACAAACAATCCAATAAAAAAATAGTCAAAGGACATGAACAGACACTTCACCAAAGAAGACATTCAGACAACTACCAAACACATGAAGAGATGCTGCAATCATTAGCCATTAGAGAGATGCAAATCAAAGCTATAAATGAGATGCCATCTGTCATGGATTGAATTGTGTCCCCCAAAAATATCTGTCAGCTTGGCTGGGTCATGATTCCCAGTATTGTATGATTGTGTAATCTGATGTGATTTCCTTATGTGTTGTAAACTCTTATCACTATGATGAGGGTATATGTGATCTCCTTATGTGTTGTAAATTCTATCACTGTGATGTAGTTACACTGATTAGGTTTACAAGATTGAATAGTGTCTTAATCCAATCTCTTTTGAGATATAAAAGAGAGAAGCGAGCAGAGACACATGGGAACCTCACACCACCAAGAAAACAGTGCCAGGAGCAGAGCATGTCCTTTGGACCTGAGGTTACTGTGCTGAGATGCTTCCAGATCAAGGGAAGACCGATGCATCACAAGGACCTTCCTCCAGAGCCGACAGAGAGTGAAAGCCTTCTCCTGGAGCTGATGCCCTGAATCTGGACTTGTAGCCTACTGGACTGTGAAAGAATAAGTCTCTCTTTGTTAAAGCCATCCACTTGTGGTATTTCTGTTAGAGCAGCACTAGATGACTAAGACACCATCTAACCCCTGCAAAAATGGCACTGATCAAAAAACAAACAGAAACAACAACAACAAAAAAAACCAAACAAACCAACTAGAGAACAAAAAATGTTGGCAAGGTTGTGGGGAGATTGGAGCTCTTATACACTGCTGGGGGGATTGTAAAATGGTACAACCACTATGGAAAACAGTATGATCCCTCCTCAAATAGCTAGAAGTAGAAATACCGTATGATCCAGCAATCCTGCTCTGAGGCATATATCCTAGAGGAATAAGAGCAGGTAACACAAATAGACATATGCACACCGATGTTCATTGCAACATTATTCATAATAGCAAGAAGATGGAAACAACCTAAGTGTCCACCAAAGAATGAATGGATAAAAAAAAATGTGGTACATACATACAACGGGATACTGCACAATGATAAAGAATAATGAGTCTGTAAAACATCTTATAACGTGGATGAATCTGGACGACATTATGCTGAGTGAAATAAGTCAATCACAAAAGAACAAATATTGTATGATACCACTTCTATAAAAAGACAAGAATAGGTTTACACACAGAAAGCAACATTCTTTGACGGTTACCAGGGATGGGAGGAGGTGGGAGGGAGAATCACTTACTAGATAGCAGACACGTGTGTTAATTCTGGTGAAAGGAAAAGCAATACACAATATGGAGGAAGTCAGTACAATGTGACTAAAGTAAATGAAGGCACTGAGAGGTGCTCAAGAGTAAAGGATAACTACAGTAAACGCTGTAACATACAATTCTGTAAAAACAGTAATAACAACCAAAAATTTCTGAGTGGTTGTTGTTGTTAGGTGCCGTCGAGTTGGTTCTGACTCATAGCGACCCTATGTACAACAGAACAAAACACTGCCTGGTCCTGCGCCGTCCTCACAATTGTTGTTATGCTTGAGCCCATTGTTGCAGCCACTGTGTCAATCCATCTTGTTGAGGGTCTTCCTCTTTTTCTCTGACCTTCTACTTTACCAAGCATGATGTACTTCTCCAGGGACTGAATCCTCCTCATAACATGTCCTAAGTATGTGAGACATAGTCTCACCATCCTTGCTTCTAAGGAGCATTCTGGCTGTACTTTTTCCGAAACAGATTTGTTCATTCTTTTGGTAGTCCATGGTATATTCAATATTGTTCACCAACACCATAATTCAAAGGCGTCAATTCTTCTTCAGTCTTCTTTATTAATTGTCCAGCTTTTGCATGCATATGAGGTGAATGAAAACACCATGGCTTGGGTCAGGTGCACCTTAGTCTTCAAGGAGACATCTTTGCTTTTTAACATTTTAAAAAGACCTTTCATAGCAGATTTGCCCAATGCAATACACCTTTTGATTTCTTGACTGCTGCTTCCATGGGTGTTGATTGTGGATCCAAGTAAAACGAAATCCTTGACAACTTCAATCTTTTCTCCATTTATCATGATGATGTTTATTCGTCCAGTTGTAAAGCTTTTTCTGTTCTTTACATTGAGGTGTAATCCATACTGAAGGCTGTAGTCTTTGATCTTCATCAGTAAATGATTCAAATCCTCTTCATTTTCAGCAAGCAAGGTTGTGTCATCTGCATATCACAAGTTGTTAACGAGCCTTCCTCCAATCCTGATGCCCCGTTCTTCCTCATATACTCCATCTTCTTGATGATAATTCTTTGCTCAGCATACAGACTGAATTAGTATGGTGAAAGGATATAATCCTGATGCATACCTTTCCTGACTTCAAACCACACACACAGTTCTATTCGAACGACTGCCTGTTGATCTATATACAAGTTCCTCATGAGCACAATCAAGTGTTCTGGAATTCCCATTCTTCACAATGTTATCCAAAATTTGTTATGAGCCACACAGTTGAATGCCTTTGCATAGTTAATAAAACACAAGTAAACATCTTTCTGGTATTCTCTGCTTTCAGCCAAGATCCATGTGACATCATCAGTGATATCCCTGGTTCCATGTCCTCTTCTGAATCTGGCTTGAAGTTCTGGCAGTTCCTGTCGATATACTGTTGCAGCCGCTTTTGAATGCTCTTCAGCAAAATTTTACTTGCATGTGATATTAATAATATTGTTTGATAGTTTCCACATTGGGTTGGATCACATTTCTTGGGAATAGGCATAAATATGGATCTCTCCCAGTTGGTTGGCCAGGTAGCTGTCTTCTAAATTTCTTGGCATAGGCGAGTGAGCACTTCCAGTGCTGCATCCATTTGTTGAAACATCTCTATTGGTATTCCATCAATTCCTGGAGCCTTGTTTTTCACCAGTGCTTTCAGTGCAGCTTGGACCTCTTTCTTCATTATCATCGGTTCCTAATGATATGCTACCTCCTGAAATGGTTAAATGTCAACCAATTATTTTTGGTATAGGGACTCTGTGTATTCCTTCCATCTTCTTTTGATGCTTCCTCTGTCATTTAATATCTTCCCTGTAGAATCCTTCAGTATTGCAACTCGAGGCTTGAATTTTTTTCTTCAGGTCTTTCAGCTTGAGAAATGCCAAACATGTTCTTCCGTTTTGGTTTTCTAACTCTAAGTCTTTGCACATGTCATTATAATAGTTTACTTTTCCTTCTCGAGCCATCCTTTGAAATCTTCTGTTCAGCTCTTTTATTTCATAATTTCTCCCATTTGCTTTAGCTACTTGACATTCAAGAGCAAGTTTCAGAGTCTCTTCTGACATCCATTTTGGTCTTTCTTTTCTTCCTGTCTTTTTAATGACCTCTTGATTTCTTCATGTTGATTTCCTTGATATCATTTCACAACTCATCTGATCTTCGGTCATTAGTGCTCAGCGCATCAAATCTATTCTTGAGATGGTCTCTAAATTGAGGTGGGATAAACTCAAGGTCATACTTTGGCTCTAGTGGACTTGTTCTAATTTTCGTCAGCTTCAACTTTAATTTGCATATGAGCAATTGATCTGTTTCACAGTTGGCCCCTGGCCTTGTTCTGACTGATGATATTGAGCTTTTCCTTTTCTCTTTCCACAGATATAGTTGATTGGATTTCTGTGTATTCTGTCTGGTGAGGTCTACGTGTATAGTCACTGTTTATGTTGTTTATATTGTTGAGAAAAGGTATTTGTAAAGAAGAAGTTGTTTATCTTGAAACATTCTATCATGCCATCTCCAGCATGGTATCTATCACCAAGGCTATTTTTTCCAACAACTAGTGATCCTTCTTCTTTGTTTCCAACTTTTGCATTCCAATCACCAGTAATTATTAATGCATCTTGATTGCATGTTTGATCAATTCCAGACTGCAGAAGTTGGTAAAAATCTTCAGTTTTTTCATCTTTGGCCTTAGTGGTTGGTGTGTAAATTTGAACAATAGTTGTATTAACTGGTCTTCCTTATAGGCATATGGATATTATCCTATCACTGACAGTGTTGTACTTCTGGATAGATCTTAAAAAGGTTCTTTTTGAGGATGAATGTAATGCCATTCCTCTTCAAATTGTCATTCCTGGCATAGTAGACTATTATGATTGTCTGATTCAAAATGGCTGGTAGTAGTCCATTTCAGCTCACTAATGCCTATGATATCAATGTTTATGTGTTCCATTTCATTTTTGACAATTTCCAGTTTTCTTAGAGTCATACTTCGTACACTCTGCATTCTGATTATTAATGGATCTTTGCATTTTGAGTCATTTCTTCTCATTTTGAGTCGTTCCACATCAGCAAATGAAGGTCTCAAAAGCTGGACTCTATCCACATCACTAAGGGTGACTCTCCTGTGAGGAGGCAGCTCTTCTCCAGTCTTTTGAGTGCCTTACAAACTGAGGGGCTCATCTTCTGGCACTATATCAGACATTGTTCCGCTGATATTCATAAGGTTTTCACTGGCTAATTTCACATGTCTGTCAGTTTGTCATACTGTGGGGGCTTCTGTGTTGTGATGCTGGAAGCTATGCCACCAGTATTCAAATATTAGCAGTGTCACTCGTGGCTGACAGGTTTCAGCTGAGCTTCCAGACTAAGACTAGGAAGAAGGATCTGGCAGTCTACTTCTGTGAGTGGTTACGTAGGTAGATATATATGATATATAGGTGTTGGAGTGTGTTTGGGAGTACATATGTGTGCAAATATGGGTATAGTTGTGGGCATTTGTATATACATATTTGTGCTTCATATATATTCATATATAAAATAGACCGCATAGGGGACATGGTTATGGAAACTTCCTACACATATCCAAACATCTCATGAGACTGAGTTACTGGGCTTGAAGGCTAAGGACCACAGTCTCAGGGACATCTAGATCAATTGGCGTAACATAGTTCATAAAGCCAATGTTCTACATCCTAGTGTGGTAAGTAGCCTCTGGGGTCTTGAAAGCTTGTAAGCAGCCATCTGATATACAACTATTAGTCTCTTCCCCTCTGTGGCAAAGGAGAGTAAAGGAAACCAACGATTCAAGGAAGCAATTAGTCCACAGGACTAATTGCTCACATGAACCACAGCATCCTCTAGCCTGAGACCAGAAGAACTAGATGGTGCCCAGCTACCACTACCAACCACTCTGACCAAGGACACAATAGATGGTCCTGGTTAGAATAGAGAAAAATGTAGAACAAAACTCAAATTCATAAAAAAGACTAGTCTTACTGGACTGATACAGACTAGAGGAACCCCTGAGACTATTGCCCTAGTACACTCTTTTAGCCTGGAACTGAAGCCACTCCCAGAGGTTACCTATCAGCCACATAATAGATTGGCCTATAAAATAAACAGTAACACCTGTGAGGAATGTGCTTCTCAGAACAATCAGTTGTAGGAGACCAAAACGGCAACGTTTGCCCAAAAGCAATGATAAGGCAAGGAGGGGCAGGGAGACTGGAGGGATGGAAACTGGGAAGGCAGGGTGGAAATAGGGGGAGTGCTGCATGTTGTGGGGATAGCAACCAATGTTGTGGAAAATTTGTGTATGAATTGTTGAATAGGAAACTAATTTGCTGTGTAAACTTTCACCTAAAACACAATAAAATGTTAAAAAAACAAACAAAAAACTTTATGACCCAAAGTAAGCAAGACACACTCTCATCATCTTCACTTCTAAGGAAAATTCTGGCTGTACTTCTTCCAAGACTGATATGTTTGTTCTTCTGGCAGTCCATGGTAAATTCACTATTCTTCATCAACACCATAATTCAAACACGTCAATTCTTCAGTCTTCCTTTTTTTCATTGCCCACCTGCTACTCCTATTATATCAATAGTTTACTCAAGTGGGGTTAAATCACTGATGGATTTTATAGGAGATTTTAAAAATCTTGTGTACAATCCTTATGATATTGCATTATTAAAAATTTTAAAAATGTATTATATAAGTATGTTTTGTATGCAAAAATGTAGATTTAGAACTTAGTTTTTTTAGATTTAAAATATAGAATTTAAAATTTACAATTCATGCTACTGATATGTTCTTTCTTTTCACTCTGTAAGGAAACAAACTAAATTTGGAGTAAATTCATTCAAGAGTATCCTGTATTATATAAATTGAAATAATAACTTACATGTACAATTTAACAATCAGTTTTTTTCAGTGGGGATTATATATCATGTTCACAAATACAATATGGAAAAATTAATATCCAATTATATTTTCAGACTGATACATGAAGAAGAGCTTTAAGAGTTACAGAATTTTAATATTCAATGTTACATAAAAATCTTTAAGTCTAATGAGTCCACCCAAAGCAGAATTTTCTCTATGATATTCAATTTCTTCTTGGTTATTTTTAGAGACAGTCTTTATATAGCAGCTGATTCCAATTTCAGAAAGTTTGATGTATTGGAAAGTTTTCTTTTTACTCTGTGAAACTCTGCTTCACTGTAATTTCCACACACTGGTCCTAGTTCTATTCCCTGGAGCCCCATAGGATACATTCCATCCTCTTCCACATGACAGTTCTTCAAATATTTGTAAATAATTCTCCCCATAAGACTTTTCTGCTTCAGCCAGACATTTCACCTAATTAGAACTCTCCTCGTATAACAAGTTGTCTAGCTCTTTTGTCATCATGATTACCCATTTCAGCACACAAGCTTATTTTTTTTTAAATGTTATGACCACAGTTCATAAGTAACGGTACTGATTTTCCTCACAGAATGTGGAAACAGCTGAAGTGTATTGAATGAGTCTAGGAGTGAACTGCAAACAACACTTCAGATGATGTCTAACCAGAGAGAATATTCCAAACTAATAGCTCCCTTTATTTGAACATTCTGCTTCTACCAATGTAGCCTCAGGCTGCATCAGCTTTTTGAAAATCCGCAGTAGAATGTAGGTTCATATTGAGTTTTCAACTGACTAGAAGCTGATCTTTAATTTTCAGAACATGATGTTTAAAAAAAACACAAATTTAATAGTCACCTTCAAGATTTCAATTTATCTGCTAGATAGAATAGCAAGGAACTTATATTAGTAAGAAATGTGTTCCTTTTTCCTTTGAATCAGGCAACCATCATTATCTCCACTTAAGTAGTTTTTATTTTTAATCTAAATGGAGAATTTATCATGTCATTCATGCATACATCCATGCACTGATTCATTCAGTAAGTATTTATCTAACTGCTACTAAATGCTAACAGGCTCTAACCTGGCCCAAGCAATGTTTATGGGGTCACCATGAGTTGGAACTGACTTGATGGCAACTAACAACAACGATAACCCTCTCTCTCAGGTTTGGACCTCTTCATAAAGAAGCTAGATCCAGAGATGTAAGATTTTTCTATGAAGAATTTGCTGAACAAATAAATTTAAGTCACTACCCGTTGCTACCCGTTGCTATCGAATCAGTTCCGACTCTTAGTGACCCTATCGGACAGGGTAGAACTGCCCCATAGGTTTTCCAAGGAGCAGCTGGCTGGTGGATTCAAACTGCTGATCTTGTGGTTAGCAGCCGAGCTCTTAATGACTGCGCCACCAGGGCTCCCCTCATATGCATGCAAAAGCTTGACAGTGAATAAGGAAGACCAAAGAAGAGTTGGTGCCTTTGAGTTGTGGTGTTGGCGAAAAATATTGACTATACCATGGACTGCCAGAAGAACAAACAAATCT
>NW_004444182.1:425037-443288 GCF_000243295.1 Trichechus manatus latirostris
TACCATGGACTGCCAGAAGAACAAACAAATCTGTCTTGGAAGAAGTACAGCCAGAATGCTCCTTAGAAGCAAGGATGGTGAGACTTCTCACATACTTTGGACATATTATCAGGAGGGACTACTCCCTGGAGAAGGACATCATGCTTGGTAAAGTAGAGGGTCAGTGAGAAAGAGGAAGACCCTCAATGAGATGGATTGACACAGTGGCTGCAACAACGGGCTCAAGCATAACAGCGATTGTGAGGATGGCGCAGGAGAGGGCCGTGCTTCATTCTGTTGTACATAGGGTCGCTATGAGTTGAAACCGACTTGAAGGCACCTAACAACAAAAAGTATTACGTGGTTTAAAGAATTTTATTTTTAGTTTTAAGAGAGCTGCAATGTATTTAAGGTATTTTAAAATGATATTTAAGTTTACTCTTTTTTTAAATGTCTTCACATGAACTTTCTCATGCCACAAATATTAAAATAAAAGGAATTAATGCATATTAGGTAATAACATTCATATTTGTTAAAAAAGAGAATTATTTTCTTAAATAATGTGCTCTCCTTGCAAGTACTGAATGCAGTGTGAAAAAGAACACCTTCAATATTTTGTGTAAAATATTATCCTGTTTATGCACTAAAAATGTTCTTGACTACTTTCTTTCAATTATTTCTAAATAATATGTTCATAGGAATTTTAATTAGATACATTTTTCTTTAAGCCTAGATTTTACTTTAGTTGCTACATTGCCTTTCATCTAGCAAACATGATTTAAATATATTCATTGGAAGAAACACTCTTTCATTTCTATTGAAGCAAATGTAGGGCAAGTTCAAAGACTCCTCCATGATAGAAGTATTCAAATATGATTTTTCCATCAAGGTACAACATCTGGCCTTTGTCATTGAAGTGATAATCTATGAATAACTCTATTTTATTAACTGATTTCTGTAAATAACACCCTTTTTTTCTACTTTAGTCTCATAGTTTGTAAACTTCTTTCCCTGGAAGACTACTCGTTATAATGGTAGCCGACTCTAGAGCTAGATTGCTGTGGTTCAAATCCTGGCTCTGCCACTTACTATATGTCCCCTTGGGTAAGTTGTTTAAACTCCTGTGCCTTAGTTTCCACATCTGCAAAACGAAGATAATAGTGCCATAGAGTTGTTGCGAAGATTAAATGAACTAACCTCTTAAAATACTTGAACAATACCTGCAAGATAATTTACTCTTGGGCCTGAGACAAATGCTTTGATACTGACACTTAGGGCTTTACTGGGCTTGTGACCATGCCAACTAGGTACAAGACCACTTCCTGATGTATGGTTCCAGCTCATCTTCTCCATCTTGGGATGTCTAGTTGTTGAGCTAATACCAGTAATTGTCCAGTTTCTTTAGTCATAATACTGAGTTGAACATAGTACAGGAGGGGGTGCCACACTAATTACGTAGATGCAGTGCAGACACAGAAGTCCCAGGGGTCAGAGCATTTGAAAGGGTCATACAACTGGAGTGTCAAAGGCAGCACAACTGAACTAATCAAAAAAATCAAACTCATTGCCATCAAGTCAAATAAAACTCCTAGCAACCCTATAGGACAGAGTAGAACTGCCCCATAAGGTTTCCAAGGCTGTAAATCTTTATAGAAGTGGACTGCCACATCTTTCTCCTGTGGAGTGGCTGGTGGGTGAACCACCAACCTTTTGGCTAGCAGCCGAGCACTTAACCACTGAGCCATCAGGGCTCCTATACAACTAAACAGGAAGTCTAAATGATGGTCAAAAGGGAAGTAGAGTTAATCTCCCAAGAAGTATTTCTAACCATAGACTTGAGATAGGAGAAAACCTAAAGAAAAAAAAAAAAAAGAACCATTGCTGATCGAGTCGATTCTGACTCATAGCAGCCCTATAGGACAGAGTAGAACTGCCCCACAGGGTTTCCAGGGAGCAGCTGGTGGATTTGAACTGCCAATCTTTTGGTTAGCAGCCAAGCTCTTAACCACTGTACCCTTTAAATGTAAATCATGAAATCAGAAAGTTTAAGGATATAGAGTGAACAAATCAAAACAGGTAGTTTAGAAAAAAAGCCATGAACAGAAAGAATGTTTGGGAGGCCTATTTTCCATACGATGCAGAGGGCTGACTTAATAGCTTAAAGATCTGGAAACCTCTGCTAGCAGGTAGCTCAATACCTAAGACAGTTGACTTAAAGCTATGATTGCTCATATCATTAGGAAAAATTCATGATATTAAGTCAAAATTTCTTTCTGTTTCTCTTACTTAACCACCCCCACCCATCTTCTTTCTTCTACATTAACATAAGCCTTTTTGGATAAACATGGTAAAAAAAAAAATCAGACAGCAGAACTTCCTTAATGCTGAGGAATACATGTATTAAGAAAAATAGTTGTCATAAAGTGCAAGTTTTATGTGAAAGCACTCATTATGAGAGCATATAGTGGGAGTTCTAAATTAGCCAGGTGGTGATAAGAGTCCCTTCTAATAAAATAACTTTTATAAGTGATATTCCCATGGAAACCCATAGAATAAGTAGAAGTTAGGCAGACAGAGGAAAGGTTGGCTGGGGGAAGGTGAGTGTTCCAGGAAGAGAGAGTGGGTGAAAATGAGTTCCTCATTTCTAGTTTTAGAATTCATCTTTTCAAAAGCAATTTTGATTTTCCATTTGCCTAAAATTTTTGTGACTTAAAACAGCAACCATTTCATTGGCTCCTGAATCTGCAGGAAAGGAATTTGGGTGGGAAACAGCAGGGATGGCTGTAAGGTCCAGATGGTGTCTCACTCTCGTGGCTGGGCCTTATTTAGGCCTGACCCAAGCCTGGGTTTTTACCAGTTGCCTCATTTGCATGTGAAAACTGGACAATGAGAAAGGAAAATTGAAGAATTGATGCATTTGAATTGTGGTGTTGGCAAATATTGAAATATACTGTGGACTCCCAGGGGAACGAACAAATCCATCTTGGAGAAAGTATAGCCAGAATGCTCCTTAGAAGTGAGGTTGGGGAGACTTCGTTTTGTTTATATTAGACATGTCATCAGGAGGGACCAATGACTAGAAAAGGACATCAGGGTTGGTAAAGTTAGAGGGTCAGCAAAAATGACGAGGACACTTCAGGAGATGGATTGACACAACAATGGGCTCAAACATACCAACAATTGTGAGAATGGCACAGAACCTGGCAATGTTTGGTTCTGTTATACATAAGGTTGCCATGGGCCGGAGCTGATTCCACAGCAACTAACAACAACAACAACATCAGTAATTATTTGTTGATTTTTTCCAAAAAATGATAAAATCCCAAAGGTCTGGAGAAACAGGAATGTTTGCACTCTTTTTTTTGAAACAGGCATAAAGGTGTTTGGATTCCTTCGATTTTTATCAATGGCATTTAGTAAAACTGCATGGCATTTAAAATATGACTTGATCTTGATCCAGTAACTCCAGCCCTAGAACTTCGCGTTAATATATGTGTAGAGTTGTTCACTATATCGTTATTCACCAATAGGGGACTAGTTATATAAAGTTGATATATCCAAACAGCTGTTGGAAAGTAAGCATGATTTTATATATACTGATATGGAAATATATTCATAAGATACTGACTCAGGAGAAATATGCTGTTAATGATTTTAATCTATTTTTTTTGTTTAACAGTGTAATGAAAGGAAATATATTTATCAATTATTCATCTTTCCTCTCCCACACCACATGTATGTGTTTTATTTTAACATACTCTTAGATGATTTTCTCTTCTAATTACTTCCACTATTGTGCCAGGGAAAACTATATTTACACAGTGATCTCCGTGTAGAGTTGTTACCATAGAAATATATAGAGAAAGAATCATCACTTAGCCTTTAGTATCAAAATTGACTTTTGAAGTTCATGGCAGAGAGAAGAGCTTGGAGAGAATAAGGCTTTGTGTTCTATGAGCCATGATGTATTGTGTATGAAAAGCCAGCATGTATAATATAAACAGTAGATTTGGGAACGAGTAGAAGAAAAGCCAGATGATCCTTTAAAGAGTATGCAAACATACAGAAAGGGTGCCTGGTTTGGGGATTTCATAGTGTCTCAGTGGGCAAGAGCATGAAGAAGAATCGGGGGTGAGGGGTGGGTAGAAAAAGACTTTTGGAAAGTTAAACCTCAAAGTGTGTTAATAGTAGTTATATGTAGGTATATTTGTATAATAGAAAAAACTTTTTTTCTAGTTTTTGCATACCTATATTTTTAGCAATTTACAATAAGCAAGAATTAGTTGGGCAATTCAAAAATTATCTAAAAAACAAAACAGAAGGAAAAGAAGTATTGAATTTGGGAAGGGTCAAGAATCTAGTGAAAATAAGTATATGCTTTTTAAATTATTTTTTTAGTTTGTATAAGTTATTTTTAAAATAAATTTTGTTACTTCCAGTTATTTTCCAGTAAGTACCAAATAATCAAATCACTAAAACTAAAAAGACATAGATGTGAATCTTTTGTAATTAGCAGGAAGCTTTGTAAGGAAATTTGTTTCATATTCCTTAGTTATTTTTGAGAAGTTAGAAATCTGAGGAAGAAAGGAATGAGAGGTGGATAGAAAATGTATCCCAGGGGCAGTCCCAGGAAACTCTGAAGAAGAGTGGATGCTAGGAGGCTAGGGAAGTGACCGAGGGTGGAGATGTGGGCCTCAAGGGTGGAGATGTAGGCCTCAATGGTGGAGATGTGGGCTTCAAGTTTGAGTATGGTGAGCTTCCCTGAAAGAATTTGCCACTTAATCCAATGGTATCTGTTATCCATATGCTACAAATTATTCAACATCGATGGGAAATAGAGCATGTTCTATTTAAAAGTGGTGGAAATGACTCAGAGTAAGGGGGTGTTGCTGAGAGGTTACCAAAGCAGAGGCCAATTACAGCACCAGGACACTGTAGGTGTAATGAGAATCTTTAGAGCTATTAATGAGTTGGTTGTGTGGGGGCTACTGGAGCTTGACAGTTTTGCTCAGAGAATTTCTGTGAGGTATCCTGGAGTTTTTTTTTTTTTTTAAGTGAGAAGGTGGTATAATCTTTTTTTAAAATTGTACTTTAGATGAGGGTTTACAGAGTACATTAGTTTCTCATTAATATTAGTACACATATTGTTTTGTGACATTGGTTGCCAATCCCATGACATGTGAACACTCTCCCCTTCTTAACCTTGAGTCCCCCATTACCAGCTTTCCTGTCTCCCCCTGCATTCTCATCCTTGCCCCTAGGCTGGTATGCCCATTTAATCTTGTTTTGTTTTATGGGCCTGTCTAATCTCTGGCTGAAGGGTGAACTTCAGGAGTGACTTCATTACTGAGTTAAAAGGGTGTCCGGGGGCCATACTCTCGGGGTTTCTCCAGTCTCTGTCCGACTGGTAAGTCTGGTCTTTTTTTGTTAGTTAGAATTTTGTTCTACATTTTTCTCCAGCTCTGTCCAGGACCCTCTGTTGTGATTCCTGTCAGAGCAGTCAGTGGTGGTAGCCGGGCAGCATCCGGTCGTGCTGAACTCAGTCTGGTGGAGGCTGTGGAAGTTGTGGTCCATTAGTCCTTTGCACTAATCTTTCCCTCGTGTCTTTGGTTTTCTTCATTCCCCCCTTGCTGCAGGGTGAGTGGGACCAGTGGAGTACCTTAGCTGGCTGCTCACAAGCTTTTAAGACCCCGGATGCTACTCACCAAGGTAGAATGTATAACATTTTCTTTATAAACTATGTTATGTGAATTGAGCTAGATGTCCCCTGAGACCATGGTCCCCTACCCTCAGCCCAGTAATTCCATCACTCAGGGGGCTTGGATGTGTCTGTGAAGCTTCCATGACCTCGCCTTGTTCAAGTCGTGTTGATTTCCCCAGTATTGTGTGAAAGTGGTATAATCTTGAGTATGATATGTAGCAATAATATTGCTGGTTTAGACATTTACAGTGTGACCATGGGTGAGGTCTTTAACTATTTTATGCTTTAGCTTTTTTGTACTTAAAATGCCAGAAATACTGCTTTCCACTATTAATCTCTTAAGTTTATTATTAGGATCAGTGTGGTGGCACATTTGAAACTGTATAAAATCTTTAATAGTGTTTTCCATTATTAACCTAATATGTATATTGTTAGGGTAAATGTGATGGCACTTTTGAACTACATGTGGTTGTTGCGAGATGCTGTTGAGTTGATTCCAATTCATAATGACCCTACGTGACAGAATAGAACTGCGCCCATAGGGTTTTTTGGGCTGTAATCTTTACGGCTCTTTCTCCTACAGAGAGGCTAGGTGAGTTTGAACTTACAATCTTTCAGTTAAGAACTGAGTGCTTAACCGTTGCACCACCAGGGATCGTTAATGTTGTTAGGTGCCATCAAATTGGTTCTGATTCATAACAACCTTACGTCCAATAGAACAAAACACTTCGTGGTCCTGCGCCATCCTCACAATTGTTGCTATGTTTGAGCCTGTTGTTGCAGCCACTGTGTCAATCCATCTCACTGAGGGTCTTCTTCTTTTTCACTGACCCTCTGCTTTACCAAGCATGATGTTCTTCTCCAGGGACTGGTCCTTCCTGATAATATGTACAGAGTACTCAAGACAAAGTCTTGCCATCCTCACTTCTAAGGAATCATTCTGGCTGTACTTCTTGCAAGATAGATTTGTTTGTTCTTCTGGCAGTGCATAGTACGTTCCATATTCTTTGCCAACGCCATAATTCAAAGGCATCAATTCTTCTTTGGTCTTTCTTATTCATTGTCCAGCTTTTTCTGCATATGAGATGATTGAAAATATGATGGCTTGGGTCAGGTGCACCTTAGTCCTTAAAGTAACATCTTTGCATTTTAACACTTTAAAGAGGTCTTTTGCAGCAGATTTGCCCAACGCAATGCGCTGTTTGATTTCTTGAATGCTGCTTCCATGGGTGTTGAATATGGATCCAAGTACAATGAAATCCTTGCCAACTTCAATAGTTTTTCCGTTTATCATGGTGTTGCTTATTGGTCCAGTTGTGAGGATTTTTGTTTTCTTTATGTTGAGATGTAGTCCAGATTGAAGGCCATAGTCTTTTATTTTCATCCATAAGTGCTTCAAATCCTTTTCACTTTCACTAAGCAAGGTTGTGTCATTTGCATATCACAGGTTGTTAATAAGTCTTCCTCTAATCCTGATGCCACATTCTTCTTCATATAGTCTAGATTCTTGGATTATTTGCTTAGTGTACAGATTGAATGAGTAGGGTGAAAAGATACAACCCTGACACACACCTTTTCTGATTTTAAACCACACAGTATCCCCTTGTTCTGTTCAAATGACTGCCTCTTTGTCTATGTACAAGTTCCTCATGAGCACAATTAAGTGTTCTGGAATTCCTGTTCTTCGCAGTGTTATCCACAATTTGTTCTTATACAAAGCTGCTTAAAAGAATTCGTAAAGGCATTCTTTTAGATAATCATTATTTTCAAAGGATTCTGGGTACATATCAGCCTCTTGCAGGTGATAAGAAGTCTGCCTTTCCTAACAAATGGTGATAATGTTTCAGTAGGGCACAGCATGGTTGTGACAGAAGTATCATTTTTAAAACAATTTATCCCAGGCTTATCATGTATACATTGGAGACTCCTATTGGTAAATACTGGAACATTTGAAGGTGATGACTTATAGTAATATAAACTTTATCATTATAATTACTCTATTATAAATTTGATCTTGGATAATAGCATAAGGAAAATCTAACTAATTGCAATTAGTCAAACAGTTATACATGGTCCTTCACCCAGAAAGAAAAACATTTTTTTTTTTTTAGTTTTCGATTAATTCAATTCGTGAATAATAATGATTTTTCTCCTCCTTCTTTTTGATCAAGAAAATAATTGCATCAGTCATTAAGCAAATAGTTTTAATCAACTGTAAGCTCCTCCTCCAAGAAGTAAAAGTAGCAAAAAGAGCAAAAAAAAAACAAACAAACAAAAAAAGAGACAATAATATGCAGTGTCTAAGCTAACATACCATGTTCAAACCTTTTGTAACAGGAACACCTTTCTTGACCTCAATGAGACTTTTCATTTTGTATATATTTAATGACACATTTTTTTTAACTAACGTTATTTATGCACTGAATGGACCTATAAGTATGAAACAAGAGATCTAACCTGAAATAATGAGTTGAAGATGTCAAAAAGGAGAAAGAAGCAAATTAGAGAAATCTTTCAGAATCAAATATAATATTAGGTAATAGAGTTGCATCTAAGTACTTTTAGCTTCATTTCTCTGAAAAGAACTGCTATGCTTTGATTGCTGTAGCTTTTATGCAACAGGTTTCCTGGACTGTTGGAAAACCATATGCATTTGTGGAAATTCTGCAGTAGTTTCTGAAAAATAACTGTTACAATTATCTAGTCCTTTTTTATTTTTTAATTTGTCATGCAAGAGTTTAAACTGAGAGTATAGCACTCGTTAGACTATGTTACAGTCTCTTCTCCTGGGTCCCTAATATTTAGAATCTTAATCTATCTGTTCTCCAGAGTGTCTAACTGTCTCTCAAGAACCCATTTTTAACAATGGCCTCTCTTAAATACTTTGATATGTGCTATTTGATATCTGTCCATTTTATGAGTATCTTCTACCTAAAATACTATCCCCTAATAAGAAGCAGTGATTAAGAGCTACGGCTGCTAACCAAAGGGCTGGAAGATCGAATCTACCAGCCACCCACTCCTTGGAAACCCTATGGGGCAGTTTTGCTTTGTCCTTAGGGTTGCTGTGAGTCAGAATTGGCTCAACAGCAGTGGGGTTTTTTGGGGTATTAAGAAGAACTGATACATTTGAAATATGGTGTTGGCAAAGAATATTGAATATACCATGGACTGCCAGAAGAACAAAAAATCTGTCTTGGAAGAAGAACAGCCAGGATGCTCCTTAGAAGTGAAAATGGCAAGACTTCGTCTTACTTACTTTAGACATGTTATCAGGAGTGATCAGTTAATCACTGGAGAAGGACATCATGCTTGGTAAAGTAGAGAGTCAGCAAAAAGAGGAAGACTCTCAATGAGATGGGTTGGCACAGTGGCTTCAACAATGAGCTCAAACATAGTAACAATTGTGGGGATGGTGCAGGACCAGGCAGTGTTTCGTTCTCTTGCGCATAGGGTTGCTACGAGTTGAAACCTACTCAACAGCACCTAACAACAATAACAACAGTTAAGTGTAAATGGCCCCCATATATTAATTTTTATTATTACACCTTTATCACTCCACCAATGTGATCTCTTTGCTTCCAGTTTCTCCTCCTACAGTTTTCCATAACTCTACCAGATATGTATCTTTTACAATACCATCTGATTCCAGCTTAAGAAATTATGTTGTTTTCTTCTTGTTATTTAGATACTGTATACTACTCCTTCAGTTACTTGCAACTCTCCATCAAAAGACTTTAAACACATGCACTCTCTACTGTTAGAATATAGACCTATGTTTTAGTTACTGCTTTTCCTCAAACAAACAAAAAAATATTTTCCAGCCAGAGGCATGGTGGAAATTAAAAGGACTTTGAGCCAGATGTATCTAAATTTAATCCTCGTATTTCACTTATGGTTGTTTAATATTGGACAAGTTATTTAAAAATCCTGGATTTGAGTTTTTTCTTTGATAAATAAGCTAGTAGTGTTTATTTTATAGAGTAATTACAAGTAACATGAAGTATGTTAGTTGATTGGAACCCAGGGCAAACAGTGGTAGTGATAGCGATAGTAATGATTGACTGGAATGTGAGGGGGAGATAGTGGTGAGAGTAAGGATGGAGTTGAAGAATGACTGCAAAGTTTTTAGGTTGGACAACTGGGGAGTTAGATAATTGAATCACTTCTTAATTCATTGAACAAACTTTTTTTTTTTTTTAACTTTTAATTGTTCCAGCCATTATATGAACTAAATCAAAGTCCTTCCATTCAGGAAGTTGGTTGGAGACACATATATATGTGAATAATCTCAATAAATTGTCATAAATATACTATGGAGAGTTCTATTTGGGGGCATAGACAAGGCATGGCTTCACTCTGCCTTAAGGAGTGGTTGAAGAAAGTGAAGCTTCAGCTTAAATGGAAGGATGGGTAGTATTTTTCTCAATAAATAATAAACTTATAAGTATTCTAAGCAGAAATATAACCTTTGTAAAGGACAATGCATGACTGAGACTCCCGTAAAAAAACAAAAACAAAAACCCATTGTCGTCGAGTTGATTCCGACTCATAGTGACCCTATAGATTGAGACTCAGGGATGTTTAATTACCTTCTACTCTTCCAAACTCAAAAGTTTGTGGTGAGGATATAAAGATCTGCCTTTTAATGAGTTCTAAATAGTTACAAGATTTATCTATGATATGTTAATCTTAACCATTTGTGTACAAGGTGGCCACGGCCTTCTTATACAGATGGTTAGGCTGGGCCTTGGAAATATCATGTGGTCATAAATGTCAAAACCAGATTTAAAACAGAATCTGTATAACTCAAGCATGTGCTTTTATCCACTACTCATTTGTATTAATAATACAGATTAAAAATAAGCACTCTGGAATTTACAAAAAACAAGAAAATAACATTAGAATTAGAATGTGTATTATAATGTTATGCCTCATCTCTTCAAGAGAAGAAATTAAAATTGAATTTATTAAATGCAAGAGACTAGATCATGTATGGTTCCTTTCCTTTTGTTTTCTGTGCCTATTTAAATCACTAGACAAGCAAAAATACACAAGGGCCATTTTTAATAATTGGTAATGTTCCCCATAATATTGGCTTCTTTGAGAATATTGAGACATTAATTCTTTCAGAATGTTGAGAGATTAATTTCTTTCTTCAAGGTGAATATTGCCTTACATTTTGAGTCTCAGTGTCTAAGATGGCCATGTGTATGCACTAACTCTCTCTGACATTCCAACTCTTTATTCATTTTCCCAGAAATGGGAAAAAGTTTTGCCTAGACTTGAAGATTCATCTAAACGAGCTGATGACTGTTGGCATGGAATGGAAGAGGTTGAAGAGTTTTGAAATCCTCATGAATTAAGCTTTCATCATGTGTTTTGACTTCTTTATTAGAAATATATTTCCAGAGTATCAATCAAATCCATGTTTAAAGGCAAGTAAAAACTACATTCTGAAAACTAATATGAAAGACTTTGGGTTATCCTTGAACATTTATTTGGTTGCCTGTTGTTCTTTGGGAATGGAGTAAAATTGGTTGTAAGAAGACAGAGAATGTCCTATAGAACAAATGCTAAAAGATTATGGACCTATAATGAGAAAAATCACAATAGTAGTTCTGAGAAAATTATAAATGATTATTTAATTGAGCTGAAAAGAATCATGCTAATATATCAGTATGCAATGTCTGGTGAATAAAATTTTACATTATTTTTATCTGAGAGTGATAACATATGGTCATAGCATTTTAGTCCTTCTGCTGCATGTTAATTGTCAAGCAGTTTTCAACTCTAGTGTAGCAATTGGTGGATTTTTTGTTTATTTAAAGAGGATCTGCCACTTAGGGGGAAAAATTGTAGAATGTTAATCCCTGCTAACAAGACATTAATGCTATTTATATTCACTAAGTCGAACTTGGGAACCATTTATTCCAATTTAAATGTTTTAGTTCTGGTCTGGTGGTGATAACTCTAGAGTTAAATATTTATAAAACACTGGCAGTTTGCTAATACTGCACATAAATACGGCAAGTTCAGTAACATTGATTTGGATTTGAATGACTTGTTGTTAGGTGCCGTCGAGTTGGTTCCAACTCATAGAGACCCCATATACAACAGAATGAAACACTGCCCAGTCCTGTGCCATCCTTACAGTTGTTATGCTTGAGCCCATTGTTGTAGCCACTGTGTCAGTCCATCTCATTGAAGGTCTTCCTCTTCATTGTTGATCATCCACTTTACCAGGTATGATGTCCTTCTCCAGGGGCTGGTCCCTTCTGATAACATGTCCAAACTATGTGAGACGAAGTCTTGCCATCTTGCTTCTAAGGAGAATTCTAGCTGTATTTCTTACAAGACAGATTTGTTCATTCTTTTGGCAGTCCGTGGTATATTCAATATTCTTTGCCAACACCATAATTCAAAGGTGTCAATTCTTCTTTGGTCTTCCTTATTCATTGTCCAGCTTTCACATGTATATGAGGCGTTTGAAAATACCATGGCTTGGGTCAGGTGCACCTTAGTCCTCAAAGTGACATATTTGCTTTTGAACACTTTAAAGAGGTCTTTTGCAGCAGATTTGCCCAATGCAGTGTGTCTTTTGATTTCTTGACTGCTGCTTCCATGGGCGTTGATTACAGATACAAGTAAAATGACAATCATTACAACTTCAATATTTTCTCTATTTATCATGGTGTTGCTTATTGGTCCAGGTGTGAGGATTTTTGTTTTCTTTATGTTAAGTTGTAATCCATACTGAAGGCTGTATTCTTTGATCTTCATTAGTAAGTTCTGCAAGTCCTCTTCACTTTTAGTAAATAAGGTTGTGTCATCTGCACATTGCAAGTTGTTAATGAGTCTTCCTCCAATCCTGATGCCATGTTCTTCTTCATATAGTCCAGCTTCTTGGATGCTCAGCGTACAGACTGAATAAGTATGGTGACAGGATACAACCCTGACGCACACATTTTTAAATTTTAAAACATGCAGTATCCCTTGTTCTGTTCAAAGGACTGCCTCTTAATCTATATATAGGTTCCTCATGAGGACACCGAAGGGTTCTGGAGTTCCCATTCTTCACAATGTTACCCATAATTTGTTATGATCCACACAATGCCTTTGTATAGTCAATAAAACACAGGTAAATGTCTTTCTGGTATTCTCTGATTTCAGCCAAGATCCATCTGACATCAGCAATGATATCCCTTGTTCCATGTCCTTTTCCGAATATGGCTTGAATTTCTTGCAGTTCCCTGCTGATGTACTGCTGCAACTGCTTTTGAATGATCTTCAGCAGAATTTTACTTGTGTGTGATATTAATGATATTGTTCGATAATTTCTGCTCTCTGTTGGATCACCTTTCTTTAGAATGGGCACAAATATAGATCTCTTGAATGACTTAAGATTTTATCTAGCTACAATTATCTTTTATAAAGAAAGGTTCTTCTGAGTGAGTAAACACATTTTAAGGACTAGTTAATGTAAGCCCTGTTGTCATGTATGAACTCGATAAGATCTGGTAACAAGATAAACTAACAAACAAAATTGTGGAACTATGGTGACCATCACTTGTCCATGAATCCAACTCTGCCAATAAGTGACATAAAACATCCACAAAAGATTTGCACACTGTAATATTTATTTTTTATAAATAAATGTTAGCCTCTAGTGTTTCAAGTATTCAGGAAGTGCAGTTTTGAGAGAGCAACAGCTTTAAAATCTGGAGTCCCCACTTGAAGAAAGCTTTAATTAGTTAAGGGTTGAGATTTTCTAGTCATCTTCTCTTTCTTCTGAGTGGTTTTCAAAGGACTGCCTACAGTAAACTTCAGGGAGGCTAACTTAAAATTGATTTTACTTCTTCATGTTATTTTAAAAACAGTGAACAATATCTAAACAATTGCAACAAAGAGGTTGTATTTCCACAACAAAATGGTATATATGAGCACTCCTCTAATTTTAATTAATTAGATTTAATTATATTCAAGATATTCTGGTGACATTTACATGTATAAGAAGATGCTATTCTATTTCTTATGGAAAATATTCTGAAAGGTAATTAAAAGATACCCTTTACTGAGAGTTTGGATGGATAGGTGTGCCAATGTAAGTAAAGCTTGTATAAAAATAACTATATCATGAATAAAGAATGTTGTCTTGTTAAGAAGCACTTCACTTAGAAAACTGTATAATTTATTGGTAAATGAGTTTTTTAAGCATATATACCTGTTTCTTAATTACTCCAATATGTTATTACGTAGATTGTGATTATAATAATTTAATAATCAAAGTCAAGGAACTAGAGAATTGAGCATGTAATGAACACACAGGAACAGAATACAGTGAACAACTGTAAATGAGATCTGGTCAGGACTCATTTGATTGGCTGGAGTTAGGAAGATATATTTGGCAAGTCTGTGGAATCAAAATTACATTTTCAAAATCAACATCAATTTTGCTTACATAGATTTGAGACTATAATTTTATAGATATAAAGTTTGTGCACCTGTCCTAAAATTATAAGTGAAAATAGATATTCCCAGAAGACAGATAGGATAGGCAAACAAGGGAGGAAGGAGCACTGCTTCAATCTCTGGCAAGAACCCAGCTGTTCTGTCAAATTCCAGTTAAGAATGGCAATATTCAGTTCACTGACTTTGAGTGAAGAGGTATCTCAATGCATCTCTGGGCAAAAGAGATAATTTCTAGTTTTTCCACCTAAAATCGTATGACTGAATCCCTTCCCTTTTACTTACTGTGCTATTTCTTCTTTTATGACATTTGCCATCACCAAAATGGAGTGTTTTGTTGGGCACAGCCCTGAGAGACTTGATAATGACATCAGGGATTGTGCTGTCTTTCAGCCTTGTCAACAACCAATTGAGTTGTTAGTTTAGCATTGATTGCAGGAGCAAATGTCTCCTTCAGCACTGATTTCTAAAATAGGAAAGTTATGCAATTATCATGGATGATGTTCTTTTTTTGCTTACTGATGTGAACTGTATAGCACACAAAATACTTAGAAAACCTCCTGTTCTCTAAATAATACTTGTAATAAATGTTGCAACATCCTAAAGCTAAAATAATTGCTAGTATTTATTGATCGCATATGACGTGTCAGGCACAGGTGTTCTAGGTTCATACCACATATTAACTTACTTATTTCCTACAGATATCCTGTGAGTTAAGGACCATCTCACCCATTTTACAAATATCAAAAATTTAAGCCCAGAGACCAAAGGTCAAATTGTGAGTCTGTGGGAGGGGTGAGATTTGAACCCAGGCATTCTTGCTTCCAAGCCTATGCTCTGAAACCCACACTTCCTCTATCTGAGCCCAGGCTGCTGTTTTCTATTGGTTTTTAAAAATCCTATCATCAAGGTCCTCAGTCAAGCATTTTCACTTATATTGTCTTTCTTTATACAGTAAAATCTGCGAAAGCTGGAACCTCTATAAGGTAGAAATCTGTCAGAGAAGGAAAACTAAAATATTTTCCAATAAAGTGAGCGATAGAAAAGTGGTAAGACTTCATCCTTTCAAAGGCAGAATTCTTGGGAGACCATGAAAAACAAGGCAGTCCCTTAGAGTTCCGGCTCTCACAGGTTTCACAGTAGTATATCCAGAACTGCACACACAGAATGATTACTTCGTGTCTGCTTTTATTGTTTGGCCTGGCTGGTCTGATGATACAACTTCAGAATTACTCTGAAGCCTTGTACGTGTCAAATTTTAAAAATTAATTTTCTTCGAAGCTCTAACTAATGGCCTTTTTTTTTCTTTAAAGAGCAGCAACTAGTCCACCCCATGTCGATTCTTTAGCTGATTCTCATTAAACTGAACAAGAAGTTGTTGTTGCTACACTAGTCTCTTTTCTCATCCCACAACTGTATTCTTCCCTGTTGCTTCTAGACACTGCTCTCCTATTTTTACTGCTACATTGGTGCAGTTTTAACACACCCTACAGGCAAGCCCTCTTTCCTTTGCCTCTGTAGCTCAGGCTGTTTTCCTTTCTGACACCCATGGGGAGTGTTCTGGCTCTTTGTCTCTAGGAGGCGGCACGGGCTGTCAGTCAAAGGCTACTGACAAGCTGCTTTCTAATGGAACCAAAAAAAAAAAAAAAAATCACTTTTAGCATAATGCAACTTTGGGAGACAATTATGCAGACCTACTGTTTCTCTACACATCCAGACCGACAGTAATGGCATTTTAAAAGTGGATGCCTGCAGAGGGACTGCTCACAAAGAATGCACCACAGACGGTGAAATGACAAATCATCAGGAGACATATTTCTGGACAGGCAGCCTCTTTGGTCTCCCTGAAACTGGACTGTGTGTACGCCCCTTTTCTGAAAGACACTTTGATAAAATGCTTGCAAATAAAAGATTTCAGATTTTTCAAAAAACCTGCCATTTCTTTCGGAACCTTCATTTAGACAAAAAATACATTGTGTGTGTGTGTGTGTATATATAGATACACATATATATACATATTATATATATATAGCATATTTATCATATATATAAAATGTATATTTTGTATAAATGAAGGTTCCTAAATATACATATATATACAAAATGTATATATTGCATATTCATTATATATGTAATGTGTTTTTTGTTTAAAAGGTTTCTAAATATACATATATATAAAAAATACATATATATTGCATATTCATTATATATAACATTTTTTGTTTACTAAATGAAGATTCCCAAATATACATATTCATACAAAAATACATACATTTATATATTGCATGTTAATTGTATATATAATCATTTTTGTTTAAGTGAAGGTTCCTAAATATACCATATATAATTAATATATATAACTGGTTTTATATACATATGTTTGGTTTTCTTATTTTTATTCAAACTGCTAAACAAAAATAAGATTATATATATAAATCTGGAACCCTGGTGCAGTGATTAAGAGCTCGGCTGTTAACCAAAAGTCGGCATTTTGAATCCACCAGCTGCAACTTGGAAACCCTATGGGGTAGTTCTACTCTGTCCTATAGGGTCTCTATGAGTCAGAATTGACTCGACGGCAACAGGTTTTTTTTTAGTTTTTTTTGTATGTATAAATCTAAGTATTATATTGTATTACTTTGTGTCAAGCTAACAAAGGGAACTGGATGCTTGTGGAGTTTTATATGTTTAACATAGATTGCCTTATTTTTTGTTCTTAAACTGGAAAAAGAAGATTCATAACTTCCTTGTGATCTTCAAACAAGTTGGAGAATGCATAGTGACACGTAATTTCTATTAACTGCTTCTAAAATGGGGCCCACAATATTGTAGCCCTAACTTCATGAAAGAAAAGTTTTTGTAAAATTAACATCTCTCATTAGGATAATTATTAGTCCAATTAGCACAAAGATTAAAGTAGAGAATACAAGGACATCAATGCTCTTTTATGACTTCCTAAATAAACATCATTTAGATAGAGGCCATCAGTTTGGCCAGTTGGAAGTCTTTTGAGACTTACATTAAAAAATGATAAGATATAATTTTTATGATCATAAACTTTTTTTTGCTTATTTTTTAAAGAGTTTTAAATTTATAAAACAATTGTGCAGAAAGCACAGAGTGTTTCCTATACTTCCTCTCCCCACTGAACACTGAGTCTTCTATTATTAACATCTTGCATTTGTGTGGTACATTTATTACAATTGATGGATTAATATTGATACATTATTAACTAAAGTCCATGGTTTACAATAGTGTTCACTATTTGTGTTGTATGGTCCTATGTTTTTGTTTTTTTTTTAATTGTGCTTTAGGTGAAAGTTTAAAGCTCAAATTAATTTCTCGTTCAAAAATTGATACACATTATTTTCTGACATTGGTTGCAATCCCCACAATGTGACAGCAGGCTCCCCCTTTCCACCCTGGGTTCCCTGTGTCCATTCGTCCAGTTCCTGTTCCTTCCTGCCTTCTCATCCTGCTTTTGGACAGGAGCTGCCCATTTGGTCTCATATATTTGATTGAACTAAGAAGCACGTTCTTCATGTGTATTGTTTTTTGTTTTATAGGCCTGTCTAATCTTTGTTTGAAGAGTGGGCTTGGTGAGTGGTTTCAGTTCTGGGTTAACAGTGTGTCTGGGGGCCATAGTTTCGGGGATTCCTCCAGTCTTTGACAGACCATTAAGTCTGGTCTTTTTCTGTGAATTGGAATTCTGTTCTACATTTTTCTCCTTCTCTGTCAGAACTCTCTGTTGTGTTCCCTGTCAGGGCCGTCATTGGTGGTATACAGGCACCATCTAGTTCTTCTAGTCTCAGGCTTGTGGAGTCTCTGGTTCATTTGGTCCTTTAGTCCTTTGGGCTAGTATTTTCCTTGTGTCTTTGGTTTTCTTCATTCTTCTTTGTTCTGAGTGGAATGGGACCAATAGATATTTTCACAAATGCCTAATACCATGTGTCTACCGTTAGAGAATCCTACAGAATGGTTTCATTAAAGACGCCCTGTGCTCCACCTATTCATCCCTCACTCCTTACCCCTAAATTCCTGGCAAACACTGATCTTTTTACTGCATCTGTAGTTTTACCTTTTCTAGAATGTTATACAGTTG
>NW_004444182.1:450743-469001 GCF_000243295.1 Trichechus manatus latirostris
AAGAAGCGGAAAAAAGCAACACCAGCAGCCAACAAATGGCACTCAGAGAGCCGGCCTGTTTGGGTGTGTGGAATCCAAGCAGCCGGTGTTTCCCGGTCAAGAGATTGTCGCTGCAGGAAGCAGAAGAGGCCAAGTCAGGTTGTAGAAGAGTGGGGGGAGGGAAAGTGTATATCGCAAATTACTGGTTGTTTTGTCTCCCACTGGAAGCTCTGTGAGGCTGCTTTCTCATACCCCCTGTTTGCTGGTCTCCAGTAGGAGTCCAAGATGGCGGATCTGTGCTGCGTTAGCTGGTAGGGGACCTCTGCATGAATCTCTCCTTGCTGTCCGTTCTCTGTCAGTTTTCTCACTGCATTTGGTGCTTGGCTGAGTTCTTTATCTCTTCATTTGATATTTTAGGGTTTCATAATTGCTGTATTGTGTGTTCGGCTTGGTTTTTCGGATCTTTGCTGTGGAGGGACGGCATGGTGCGTCTGCCTAGAGTGCCATTTTGCCGGAACTCTCCTGACTTATTTTCTTTTATCATTGAATAGTATTTCTTTGTATGGATGTGCCACAGTTGATTATTAACCTATTGAATGGCATCTTGTTTACTTCAGATTTTTTGACGATTATGAATAAAGCTGCCATAAAAATCCCTTTGCAGGTTTTTGTGTAGACATAAGTTTTCAACTTATTTGGAATAAGGCCTATTTTTAATGCAATTATCAACTAATGCTTTATAAGTGCTTTTGAAATGTTTTCTCATGTCTGAAAATTTTTTTAAATGGCAGTTAAAATTTCACTTGTAGTGTCAACATAACTCGCCTAGATTCCAATACCACAGAATTTGATCAAACAACTTAATGAAGATAGTTCAACCTTTCCCATAGGCACTATGAGTAGTATTCCCTTCCATATGAGAATCTGAAGTGATATGATGTAATGAGTATATTAGGAACGCCTTCTGTATCAACATTTCTCATCTCTTAAGGACTAAAATTTGATGATACACAAACTATTTGTTTATTTTTTTCATAGTTGTGATCCTGTCTGAGTACTTCTAACTACACAAAAGTAAAACAAAAAAAAGAAAATTCTTCACACTTAGGGTGAACTTGTAGTACAGGCAATTTTTTTTGGATACTCTAAACATGGTGAATACAAAATAAGATTGACAAATGAGTGAAAACAAAACAAAAATAATGGGAAGGCTGAAGATCACATTTTCCTACTATGTAATTTTGTGCAGGGCCCGATTTGTTTCCTGATAATTACAGTTTTAAATATATTTATATTGTCTTGAAGTCTCTTTCTGATTGCAGTTCAATGTACAAAACAAACAAAGAAATAAATTTTGAGGTAGAAAATTAGAGTGAAGCATGTTATCTATTATCCTAACCAATTTACAGATTCAAATACTGCATTAATCATGCTTATTGTTGAATGCATCGGGGGTAATTTCTTATCTTAGAACTCTGTAGGGGATGGTTGTTTAGCTGTGTCTCTGTTTTGTTCCTAACTACACTACCCAGTGATATCCCAGACGGTCTCATTAGTTTCAAAAGTCCAATTGACTAGATGATCCTTTTGGTTTTCAAAATGCCAATTTATCTGGATTTCCAGACCAAAATTCTCTAGTCTTTACATCACAGAAATCGATTGGATGTCTAATCCTGTGATTTATTTTATTATAAATAAATAAGCATCTTCAAGTGTAAAATATTACTTCCATGAGTGTCATCTGTTTTAGTAAACAAAAATGTTTGCATATTCTTTATTGGTATTGTTACATCTTTTTGTTTTTTTTTAACTTAGAGAAATTAGGTTCTTTATATTTCAATAAAGACCAGGTGTGTTTTCTTAAAACACCACGCAACTTCAGCATTTTCTCTATCATAATCGATTTTATTTGGGTAATTTACATTTTATCTTTGGACAATCAGTATGGAAATACTTCTATTTACAAGTGGCCTAGACAGTGAACAATCACAGCAACATGTGTGACTTTAGAGATGCGCGTGTTGTAATGACTGTTCGGTGTAACGTTCCTTATGTTTCATCAAACAAAAGCCACCAGTAAAAGGGACAGGGTTTTCTCTTGTGTCTTTAAGTATGGAGTTCAAACTGGCAGTACCTGGGAATAATCTGTTATTTAACTTCACTGCAGCTGTTTGCAGTTTGAAAAAGTTGTCTACATTTAATGGGAAAAAAAAAAGCTTAATTGGTTTTCTTGGTTTTATTCAAACTACTAAACAAAAATAAAATTATATGAGGATAGTAAGTAGAGGGACCTGCAGTGAAAGAACACATGTAACATAATACAGTTTTTTTTTTTTTTTTTATTCAGAACCATATTTATTATTTACGCCATAATGTCAGTGTTTCCCAAGGGACAACATAGCTTTGTTAAAACCATAGATTTAACATTGCTATAACCTTTGCTATTTTTAAGTCAGCCAGACTCAGCTCCAGAGATCAGATCTGTGGCACTTTCTTTTCTAGCACAAATTTGAGTCTCAGTATGAGACTGTCTTCCCTTCTACTTTCAGTCTGTTCAGATTTGAATCTATTTATCCTTAGCTAGTCTAAAAAGGAATGAGCTGTCTCTCTTTGGTATTTCACTTGCTTTTGCAATGGCAAAGTTATATACAATGAATGTAGGGCTGGGGCTAGCCCTAGTTATAATTACAAATAGGCAAATTTCATCCTTTCAACCCATTGTTTTTTAAAGCCTTCTCTACTCAGATCCTTGGATGTCTGGGCTTTGCATTTGTCTTTCACGGTTTAGGATTCCATAATATAATTCTTATTTTTTAGGATCTTATAAACTCTTATCTTTCACTAATTGTATTTATCTAATGTTTTGATCCAAATGGACATGGTGAAAGCTAATAGAGCAATAAGATATTATAATATTGTTTGATATAGTCCATGCATATACATTAAAAATATATGATTTCAAAAGCTTTCTAAAGAGAATACTCATTAAAATTCAGGACAGTATGACAATACATTTTCAGGAATATTCCTAGGGAACATAATTTTCCAAGTATCCTTAAAACATATTATATTTATCTATGCCAACTTCCATTTCCACTGATATATGTCTTGTCTCAATTAATTCAAACATTTAGATTTGGAAATTAGTGGCTGCAGCTGAAGTAGAAAAGGGTCAGGTTGCTTTTATTTCAGCATTTTAAAGATGTTGTTCTCCTGTTTGTAATGTGCTGTTCTGCTCTCAAGAATTTTCCATGTCTTTGGTTTTCATCAGTTTGTCTATGATATATGCCTGGGTGTAGTTTTCTCAGGATATAGGCTGCTTGGGGATTACTGCGATTTGTAAATCTGTAAATTCATGTCTTTCAACAAATTGGGGAAATGTTGAATCATTATTTCTTGAAATATTTTTTCTGCCTCTTTCACTCCCTCTTATCCTTCTGATACTAATTTTGTGTGTGTTGGACCCTTTCATTGTCCCACAGGTCCCTGAAACTGTGTCCCCTCCTTTTTTTTCCATATTTCTTCTTTTGGTTCTGCAGATTGGACATCTTCAAGTTTACTGACTTTTCCTCTATTTACATTTCTTGTTAAATTAGTCCAGTGACTTTGTTTTTTCTTGATTTTTTTTTCAGTCCTAGAATTTTCATTTGGTTCTTTTCTATAGTTTCTGTTTCTCTGATGAAAGTTCCTATCTTTTTATTCATTATGAACATAGATTCCTTTATGTCCTTAATCATAATTAGTATTATGCTTAGACAGCCTTTTCTGCTAATCTTTGTCATCTTAGGGTCAGGTTTTATTGATTATATTTTGTCTTGAGAATGGATCACATCTCTGTTTTTTTTTTTTTTTTTTTGGTATGTCAAGTAATTTTGGATGTGTTCTGGACATTGTTGTGAATGTTATGTTATAGAAACTCTGGATTTTATTTTTCTTTTGAACATGTTGCTTTTGTTGTTGTTGATATTACTGTTTTAGCAGGCAATTTGTTCACCCAAAGTACACGCTCTGTCTCTTCAATGGCAGGTCAAATCTCAGTTCAGCTCCTTTATCTTTAGCTAGTTGTCTAGTGTCTGCTTTGTGGTTGCATGGTTCAGGAGTTAGTCATAGTTATGTGGAGAGCCATGGAGAGAACTTATACACAAAATTTGGGGCTTCCCTGTCTCTTTTCTGGAATTCCTCCTTTACTTTTCTGCAGCTATGCCTATCACAAAGTTTGTCCTTGGATTCTTCAAACCAGAAGAATGTTTATCAAAAGCTTTAGCTGCTCCATATTGTACTGATAACAGCCTGCCCTCAGGTTAAAAGCCATAAAAAGTGGGAAATTCATTGTGCCATGCCCTTTTTCTAAGTGTTCATTCCCTGGACTCTGCCTGCTTTAGTTCACTGTCCAGTGCCTCTAGAAAATTAATTTTTGGCCTGAGCTAATAGTCATTATTTATGGGAAGGTGGTCCAGTAGGAACTCAGTTTGGCATACCAGAAGCAGAACTGTTGGCCCGCCTTTGGAAACTATAACAGTTGTGAATGGCTCTGTCATATCATGGAAAGAACGGAAGATTTGTAGTAAGACAGACTTGGGTTTGATTCTGGTTTCTTTTATTGGTTGTTAGCTTTTGGACCAAGTCATTTAAACCTTCCCCATCCATGCCCTCATTTGTAAAATGAAGCTATAATACCTTTCATGGAGAGTTGTTTTGAGGATTAAATAAGATAAGATAAAGCACCTAGCAGAGTGATTGGCACATATTGGGCACTCAAAAATGGTATTTATTATTATTTAAAAATGTTTAGCAATATCACTATTATAAGTATTATAAGTACACTTGTATTTAAGGTGAATGTGGTTAGAAATTTTCTGGATGTCCAAGCTGAATCATAATTACATTATCACTAGAGACAAAACATACCCATGACAAAACTCCTGTATTATGAGACTATAATGTCCCTTCTTATCTGTAGTAATACATTTTTCTATTCCAGAAATGGATTACAAGTCTTCTTCAATTTTAGATCAAACCCAATAGAATAAGTTTCAGAATATGGTGTCTATAACTGACTCATTAGCTCCAAGCATATTTATTAAACTAGGAATAGGCTAATTGTTAGGGATGCAGTGGTTAAAATGATAGCCATGTTTGTCAACCCAGAGCTTTAAATTTAAGAGTCTATTAAGAAAAAAAAAAAAAAAGCAGGCAATTGAATAGAGAAGACATACAACATTATACATTGCTATGAAACATATTCTAACATAAGCAATAGACACAAAAAGAAGAAAATGTGTTATGATGCGGTAATATAGATGTACAGCAGTCTAAAGGACAATAAATGATAAACATTTTAATTTTCACATTTTCAATTTTCCAAGAACTGACAATAAAACAGCACCTGCCTGGTTTACTAAAAATGTTCTTGATCCAAAGACATAAGGAGATATTTTGAGATATTACCCTTTTATCCTCCAAGCCTCTTGAATTAGTTTTTGTGTGTGTACCACACTCATTTATGTTGTGTTTTAATAGGCTGTTTTGCAACTTGCTTCTTTTTTTCCTTAAGTAGTGAGATGTTAGACTTGAGCAGAATTTAAGAAATATGTTTCTTAATGGAAGTAATGATAAAAGTCCTGTTAGTGACACGGTGCTCCTACCTGAAGGGTATGCACTCAGGAACTAGAGCTTATGATATTTGTTGCTTTCTAAATGAACTCATATCAGATCAAGACAGACTTTTGCCATGAAACAGTACATGCATGTAGATAGCACATTTACTGGCTGGGTTTGGCTGATAGGGATGGTACTGGACCAAAGAACACTCAATTATCAGTTGACTTATTGTCACTACTAAGAGCTGCTTCACAGTCAATGGTAAGATTTCCTTCAGAGAAAGGTGGAAATTCTAGTACTTCAGTATCACCCTTTCTGCACTGTGCTAACATTCCTCCCAGTATAGCAAAAGTTCCAGACCCTGGAATCTGATTCAGATCTAGATTTGCCCTTGTTGGGATTGCTTAGCTTCTCGTATTTTAAAGGAATTTTGCTTGTAGTTTAACATATTTCTGGGACCACCTTCATAGAGTAAAACTATTTTCAATGATAACTTCACCTTAGGTCATTAATACAGTAGTCTTCATTTGAAACCAGCTTGTGATGGGACTTATTTATGGTTCTTAAAGCTGATCATAATGCAAAACAGAAAGTCTCCTGTAAGAAAATTTTGTTGTCAACATAATCAAGAGAAGAGTTAATAAGAAATTGTTTAGGAAGAGAAATTATCGCTTTGTCAGATGAAAAGTTGAAATGTAGTTGGAAACAGATAATGGTGAAGGTTGCACAATGGGATGAACACAATGTTGTTAAATCGTATATGTGACAAATGTTGAAATGGCAAATGGTTTGTTACATACATATCTACTGCAATAAAAAATGGAAATTTATAGATTTTTTCCACTGCATGCTTTCCATTGATGGAATAAAAAGAAAATAATAAAACCTCACTGTCAGTTTGTCAGAGAGGCTTATTATGAAGGAGCTTGGATTTTTTCCTTTTTTAATTTTTTTTACCTAAGAATGTTTGTGCTTTATAAATTATTGTTTTTACTCCTTCATTCTGAAGTGAAATTGTCATCCTTTTACAATACAGACCTGTGCTGGAGAGATACGAGGTGTATTCTATTCTCCTGCTTCAAAAGATCTTTACAGCTTTTCAGTGTTGACATAATACTGTGGAATAGCACAAGAAAACTGACATAGATTTAAATTAAAGGGAAAAAAGAAGAGTTTCATTTAACAATACTTGTATTCTGCACTGTTCAGACTTTAAAAAAATGGTAAGAATGTTGTAAGAGAATGGAAACAATTCTTGAATTAAAATTATGCCAAATGTAACATGGATTTTGCCTTGTATCTCTTGTTTTTCAATATATGTGTTATCAATAGGGAAGAAAATAATGCCTTATATTTCATATATAATGTTTCAACTTTCTTAAATGCTAGATTTTTAAAATATGATTTTATAAAATTAAATTGGTATAATTCCAACTTCCTTTCTTTCTTGTTGTAATGTTGATTAGTGAAAAAAAAAAAAAAAAGCAAGCTCAAGAAAACAGCAAAGGACATACTTTGGGTACCTGAAATGAAACCAAATTCTTTCTTACAATGATTAATCAAAGAAATATTTATTAAGCTGTTACATGTGCAGATCATTGTGTTGAATGAAGTCTATGATGATTGCCATGAATTGTAATTTATAATCTAGAAAAGTCTATAAAATTCAGAACAGGCACCTGTGATACCAGGATGCATTGCAAAGTACAAGGAGAGGACTAAAATTGTCCACCAGTTTAGTGAGACAGAAATTTGTTTTATCTGAGGAGAACAGAGAAATCCTCGTGCTCATTGTTGATGTTGGTGATGTTGGATTTTACACATCAGGTATACATTTCATAAGAGATGATGGAGAGAGGATATTTCGAGGAGCTGAACAGCATTAACCAAGTGCATAATTGGAACTGACATGCTTCTCAGTTGGTGTAACCTCTGCATTAGGTCTGTGGTTTGTAGAGTCTGAGCTATCAGAAGGGGGAAGACCAAATTGAAACCTCTGAAATTGACACCATGTTAACTGCCCTGCCTCAGCCAAGATAGAAGAAAACCTACTGCATTTTGGGGGATATATGCCACTTTTTTAAAGATCTAAATGATTCAGGGGTAGTGGTCCATATCATCTCTCCATTGGAGAGACTGGATGGACCTAGAAAATGACTGCAAACTACTGAAAATAGTAGCTCTGATCACAGCTGCTGTGACAAGTGTGGAATCATGGTTAGTGCAGATTGATAAGGCCTCAGGTACATGGTACGTGGCCACTGAGTTGGCAACTCTGTTCTTTCTACTGCAATTAGAAAGATGTTCATAAACCATGAATATTCATATCTGACAAACAAAAATGTTCATTTGCATGTTTGTTTCAGGGCTGTGTTAACGCTCCTTCCCTCTGTGATAATATAGACTGAAGAGCTCTGAATCGTGCACATTCCAGTTACCATCACACTGACCCACTGTATTGATGATGCCATGCTGATTGGGCAAGAGTAAGAGGTAGTTAGCACGCTAGAGACCTTGGTTAGACGCATGTGCTACAGACGGTATGGATAAACCCTTGGAGAATCAGGGACTTGCCACTTGACTGAAGTTTTTAGGGGTCCAGGGGCCAGAAGTGTGCTGGGATATTCCCTCCAAAGTTAAAAACAAATAGCTGGATCTTGCATCCCTCACCACAAAGAAAAAGCACCGCAACTGATAGGGCCTTTTGGGTGCTGGAGGCAGCACGTTGCACCTCTGGGGATATTACTCTGGTTTGTATTCCAGGTGACATGGAAGACTACCAGCTTTGAGTGAAGCCCAGAGCAGGAAGTTCTCTGAAGCAGGCCCAGACCATGGGACAATCAGTCCTACCATTTGGACCATATGATCCAGCAGCCCCTACAGTGTTGGAGGTGTCAGTGATGAGAAAAATGTGGCCAGCTCCAATGGAAGAATCACAATGCAGGTCCCTAGAGCTTTGTAATAAGTCCATGCCAGCTGCAGAAGATAACATGCCCTTTGAGAAACAGCTCTTGGTGTATAGTCTTGAATTTTCCGAGTGGGCCCTAAATGCTATTACATGTATTCTTATAAGACAGAGGCAGAAGGAGATTTGATATAGATGTAAACGGAGGAGACAGTGTACACCTCAGAGGCAGAGATTAGAGTGATGCTGCCATAAGTCAAGGAATACCAGCAGCCCCGCAAAGTTGGAAGAGACCCAGAACATATTCTCCCCTAGAGCCTCCAGGAAGCATGGTCCAGCTGACACCTTGATTTTGGCCCCAGCTGATACTGATTTCAGACTTTTGGCCTACTGAACTATAAGAGGACAAAGTTCTGTTGTTTTAAGCCACCGAGTTGGTAGTAATTTGTTACAGCAGTCTTAAGAAACGAACACAGATTTTGGTACTGGCAGTGGGGTGCTGTAACAACTAATAATAACGTAGAAGTGGGTTTGGAACTGGATAAAGGGCAGAGGCTGGAAGTATTTTGAGAAGCATGAGAGAAAAAGCCTACACTGTTTTGAAAACGCTACGCGTAGAAATCTGAATGTTAAAGTCTTGGCAATTGAGGGCTCAGAAGGAAGTGAGGAACATGGTAGAGAAAGTCTGTATCATCTTGGAGGATACCTATATTGTTATAAAAAGAATGCTGGTAAAAACACCTTGGAGTTTTGCCACAGCCTATATACTTTCCTGCCACTTTAGTTAACAAGCCTACGATGTTATCTGTATGATTATCTCAGGGACTATTTATGGCTATCTATATATACCTCTATGGGAACACTTTGATTCCTTTGCTTTTTTTACTTTTAATAGCATTTAAGCCTTCTCTCCTTAATATGGTCACCTCCTTGAGGTTCTAACTGAAATGTCAAGGTTGAGACACTGAACTTCCATATGCCACCAGCCTCAGTATGACCAAGTTGTTATTTCTACTTGGAAATCCATCCTTTTTTACCTATGGACTAACATGTGAGCTTGCCATGAGTAGGAATTGACTCAACGCAACTGGTTTTTGGAATAGGGACCCTGAGATCACATAAAAAATCATCAATATCAGCTTGATTTATGGGGAATTTACAGCCTTAGGGAAAGTGGTTAAGCAGAAACTTTTGATGGGCTTGATAGTTCTGAGAAGTCTAGCATTTTTGATAAAATGTTTAAGCATCATTTGACATTGACAAAACTAAGAGCCCTTTCTGGGAAGTTAGATTCACAGGCCCAGTGACTGTGAAAAGACACACCAATCCTTAACTAGCTTTGTGATAGTGCTAATAATCTTACCTGAGAAATTCTTTTGTGTGTCTAGTCTAACAATGAGGATCTAGCCAACAGTTCTTGTCTCCACCAAGAGGAACACTTTGAATTGGATTTGCAGTTGAGTTTCCCTTAATGACAGACTTGAAATAAGATTTTGACACATTCTCACACACAACTCTTTTGAGGTGTCCTTTAATGGGAGGTTTTTATGGGCTTCTGGATGACAGCCAGCTTCATGGGGGCAGGATGTGTAGTCAGTCCTAACTCAAAAGAGTGAATTTCTCCGGATTTCACTAGGCCCACTTTTCATATTGTAGTGTCTTCTCCCTGTTCACCCTCCTCTCAATAAAAAAACAATCCTTGTTCCTCACTACTCAGAGCATTTTTAATATGGGAAGAATATGCTTTTAACACTTTGGCAGTGCACATCAAGTTTAGGAGTTTTACTCCTTATATTTTAGTGCCTGAGAACACCTGGAAACCTAAACATGCCTTCCCCACACCCAGCAAGGGTACATCAAAACCCTCTGCTACGCAATCCCTGCACAGTGAATTGGAGAATAGAGGGCTCCGTTGCTCAACACTCTGATAGCTAAAAGGCTGAGATGAATTCTTTGTGCCATCAAATAAGACTACCTATAGCTGTCTCTCGTTTTTGCAATTAAAGAAGCTGTTACTCATTATAGAGGCTTTTTACCAGACTTTGGAAAGAAAATGAAAAGTGTGATAAAGGAACAATGAGGGAGAGTAATATTCAGTTAAAGAAGGTGCAGTTCTCTAGATACTGTCATTTTATATGGAAGATCCAAAAGAGCTCACCCTAATCTTGTTTAAATATTCTTATTTTAAAATTAACACACTAAAAGGGAGTAGATTATGTAGTCCTAAATGTTGTTGTGTGCCATTGAGTGGATTCTGACTCATAGTGACCCTATAGGACAGAGTAGAACTGCTTCACTGGATTTAAATCTTTAAGGCTATAAATCTGTATGGAAGCAGACTGCTACATCTTCTCCCACAGAGCGCTGATGGGTTCAAATTGCTGACTATTCGGTTAGCAGCCTAGTGCTTTAACCATTGAGCCTCCAGGGCTCCTTAGTATTAAATATCAAAAACAAACAAACAAACCCATTGCCGTCAAGTCGATTCCAACTCATAGCAGCCCTATAGGACAGAGTAGAACTGCCCAATAGGATTTCCAAGGAGCGCCTGGTGGATTCGAACTGCCGACATTTTGGTTAGCAGCTGTAGCTCTTAACCACTACGCCACCAGGGTTTTAGTACTAAATAGGGTACCCATATTTTTGGAGATGAAAGATTAAACACATCATATACACACAGAGAGATGTATACAGACAGACAAAGGCTACATCGAGGCAGGCAGCCTCAGAGCCCAAAACTTAAAAGAAATACCTGCTCTGGCTTATCCTCCTACACTGAGCAGAATAGGCTGCACATTCTTCTGAATTATCCTTGACAAGATAACCACAGAACAGGCCATAGATGGCCTCAACCTGCCTCTGTGTGGAGACTTAACATCCTACTGAAGGAAAATCGACCTCTTCCTCCATCCTGGAGAATCAAACCCATGTCTAAAGAAAATACATAGTCATTCCCAAGCTCTGAGCACCTGCGTGTAGGTCAATCCTGAATATTCACGATAAATTTGCATTTCCTTGTCTGCTCTCTGTAAAAGCCCACCTCCCAAGGTTGCCTTCGAGCAGTCTCAGAGTCAGTAGCCCCATTGTTCCTTTCCTTATACAATGAAATAAAGACATCTTTCTGATCTCCCACCTCTGCCACTTGTTTATTGGCTGTAACAAGTCACGCCGAACCAAACCTGGGATTTTCACCCAGCAACAGCATAATCCAATCCTTCACAAAATGCGCCAGCGTTGCATGGGGTGGATATGTCCCCAAGTGTCACAGTGGTCTGGATATTGTGGCTCACTGACGCCATGCGTATGACCTTTGTAATTAGTCTCTAATGTGGAGCTGTGGTGAAGAGCACTAGCTGATTACCAAAATCTTCTTTCTCGTTTTCCTGTGCCTACAGTTAGACTACATTTCTCCTCCTCCCTTGCTGTAAGGTTTGACTAGTGTGATATGAGCAAAAGAATACATATTACTTCTAGGCCCGGCCCAATAAAACCTCTAATGGGCACTCTTTCACTGTCTTCTTTCCTTGACTGTATGTAGATGACCACAAGCCTAGATTCAAATCTCCTCTACTCAAATGTATCTTATTACTCCATACTCTGTTTCTTAACAATTTGGCAGCACAGAGTCTGTGTTGTTAAATGGATTGAGGATCCAGACACAATGTTTAGTTAAGGAAGAAAAATATTTATTTAAAAATGAATGGAAGAATAGATATGTGAAGTATTATCTTGAGAGTGTGCTCAGAGAAGTTATCAAAGGTGAGAAAGCAACTGATTTGACTATTCTCTGCATTTGAGTCTGCATGGGCGTTGTGTTTGGCAGAGTATTTGTGACTGTACTGTTGCCAAGGAAGCCTGAGTTTCCACTGTCTTGAAAGTTCAGCTTTATTTGTAGATACGTTTTCTCTTCATGGAATCTTCTCCCTCTTTCGTTTTATCCAAGATAACTTCTCCTGTCTTTCAGGTAGCAACTCATTTTTTACTTCCTCAGGAATGACTTCTGTGTTTTACCTTACCAGGCCAAATCCCCTGTTATATAGTCTCCTTTGTGGCATGTTGTCAAACTTTATTTATTTGCTTAATTATTTGATTAGCGTCAGTCTCATCTGCTAGATCCTTTCTACTGAAAGTGTGGTTTGTGTATTGATGGCATCCTGTTGTCACTGGAGACCTTGTTAGACACTCAAAATGGGAGGGGGAGACGGGAGGTGGGAGGCTCAGTCTCAGAACTACTGGATCAGTCTGCATTTTGACAATCACTTGTTGCCATGAGTAGATTCTGACTCATAGCGATCCTATGGGACAGAGTAGAACTGCCCCATAGGATTTCCAAGGGAGCGCCTGGTGGATTCGAACTGCCAGCCTTTTGGTTAGCAGTGGTAGCTTTTAACCACTATGCCACCAGGGTTAGCAAATCATAGTGATTCATGCGCACATTAAAATTTAAGAAAGCACTGCATTAGACTATCAACTTCATTAACCATGGTTTGTCAGATCTCCAGTGCTGAACACTGTTCTAGGAATTTGCGTACTGAATAAATTTCTTTATTGAATTAATAAGTGTGAAATGTACAGAGAACCAGAAGCACATGGGTTTGTTGAAAAATAAAAATAGTCCAGGTAAGCATGATTAATGCTCTCCAACTTTTTCCATTTGTTCGTTCAACAAATATTTAATTAATGCAAATCACATGCCATGAATGGTAATATTAGTAAGTGCTTGCTGTGTATTCATTCGTTAAATTTCATCTAGCCCTTGCTGTCAGGTTAGTAGTAACATATCCCAAAGTTTTAAGAAGAGTGTGTCAGAGAACTAGTTAAATTTGGCCAATCAACTTGAATTTTTCTGCTAAAAAGGATTATCGTAATACAATGTTAGCAAGAAACAACTCGACTGA
Source organism: Trichechus manatus latirostris (assembly GCF_000243295.1). Classification (NCBI taxonomy): domain Eukaryota; kingdom Metazoa; phylum Chordata; class Mammalia; order Sirenia; family Trichechidae; genus Trichechus; species Trichechus manatus. Next base: position 464,127 of record NW_004444182.1, read on the forward strand.
CTTTATGAAACAATAATATTAACTGAGAGCATGGTTTATGGACCACCCTTCTACACCGTGAGCTCCTTGATGGTAGGAGCCAGCATGAATGCATTCATTTTGATATCTGCAGCCCGGTAGATGAGGCCAGTAGCTACTCTTTTGGAAGGAGGTAAAGCATGAGTTATAGAGCGGGATAATATGAAATAATTGGAAAAAAATCCTCTAAATTGAAGTTAAAAATAGAAATTCTTCAGCTCAGCTTGTAAATCATTTAAAAATACTTATTAAACTGTCTGTCATCCATCTACTCCAGGGAACAATGCTCAATCTGTAACTTCTTTCAAATCACTAGGTCTTTTAAATTCTGAATTTTGAGTAGGTCTCAAAGGTCACAGTTTAGAAAGGAGAAATCTACGCCAAAATGTGTGTGATGGGGATAATGTACTTCTCTTGGTTTCACTTGCAACTATACAATGTAATGACATCAGTGAGCAGAATATACTAAAAAAATACGGATCTGATGGAACTACTAATCATTAGCTCTAATTAAGCCGAGTACAGCAAACTTTTCTGAACTTACGCTATAAACTTATGTAATTAGATTTTCTCTATAGAAAAAAACATGTGATACAACTTCAAAACTGTATGTACAACCATTTATCATTCCTAGAAATGTAAGTTTTTCTCAAAGGATCTAATTAAAGTTCTAGACATCTATCCCTTTCATATCATACAGATTCTGAGATCACAGAGGGTATGGATATGGCTGATAAAGACTCCAAAAACATTTCAACAGTTTGAGATCATTTGGAAGAGCCAATTTAGCTGAGAAAAAAAATTAATAAAACTGCTAGAGAGAAAATAATAGTGATTATTACATTCCAGTGTGCTAGGGTTTTTAAATCCCTAGTTAATTATTTTATAATGTAATTTTGATAGCATGTTATCGGGTTTACATTAACTTTACCCAAAAAATTTGGTCTTAGTCCTTGGTTCCTGAGAGATAACTCTAAACCTTTGGAATTTCCTGAGTGATAGAGGTGTCATTGTTATCTGTGGAACCCTGGAGGCACAGTGGTTAAGAGTTTGGCTGTTAATCAAAAGGTTGGCAGTGCAAATCTACCAGCTGCTCTTTGGAAACCCTATGCAGCAGTTCCACTCTGTCCTATAGAGTTGCCAGGAGTCAGAATTGACTCAGTGGCAATGGGTTTGGTTTTGGGCTTTTTTACCTATCGGCTTCCAGACCACACCTGAGTTGTTGTTGTTTAGGTGCCGTCAAGTCGGTTCCAACTCATAGCAACCCTGTGTACTACAAAACGAAACACTGCCCAGTCCTGTGCCATCCTCACAATTGTTGTTATGCTTGAGCCCATTGTTGCAGCCACTGTGTCAATCCATCTTGTTGAGGGTCTTCCTCTTTTTTGCTGACCCTGCACTTTACCAAGCATGATGTCCTTTTCCAGGGACTGATCCCTCCTGATAACATGTTCAAAGTATGTGAGACATAATCTCACCATCCTTGCTTCTAAGGTGTATTCTGGCTGTATTTCTTCCAAGACAGATATGTTCTTTCTTTTGGCAGTCCATGGTATATTCAATATTCTTTGCCAACACCGTAATTCAAAGGCGTCAATTCTTCTTCGGCCTTCCTTATTCATTGTCTAGCTTTTGCGTGCGTATGATGCATTTGAAAATACCATGGCTTGGATCAGGCCCACCTTTGTCTTCAAGGTGACATCTTTGCTTTTCAGCACTTTAAAGAGGTCTTTTGCAGCAGATTTGCCCAATGCAATGCATCTTTTGATTTCTTGACTACTGGTTCCATGGGTGTTGATTGTGGACCCAAGTAAAATGAAATCCTTGACAACTTCGATCTTTTCTCTGTTTATCATGATGCTGCTTACTGGTCCACACCTGAGAGTTTATGCTAATGAGATGACTCAGGTGGAGGCTGGCCAGGCCAGGAAGACCCCTTCCTGATATCAGCTAATCTCAGGGGAAGTGGATTGATTCGATCAGTCATGATTATGTAATGAGAGCCCCAATAAACACTCCAGATATCGACGCTCCTGGGGCTTCCTGATTGGTAAAAGATATCAGTGCACGTGAGAGGGTAACATGTCCCTTTTTGGGACATGGAAGCTCTGTCTTGGGAACCTTCCCAGACCTCACCCTATGTGTGTTTTCATTTGTATTCTTTTTGCTGTAATAAAACTGTAATCACAAGTAATGCACTGTCTTGAGTTCTTTGAGTTGCTCTGGTGAATTATCCAATGTGAGGAAGTAGTGGAAGCCTGAAATGAGAGGGGCTGGGAACCCCTGAGTTTATGGTTGGTATCCTGAGGGGGTAATGGGAACACCCAAATTTGTAGCTAGCAAGTCATAAGTGAGGCGAGCCCTAAGGACCACCAAACTTGTAGTTGGTGTCTGAGGTCTTGAGCAGTCTTGGCAGTCTGGAGGACTGTGTCCTTTAACTTGGAAGGTCTGACCTTGCTACAGGTGGTTAGGGTCAGAGGAAGAAGTGCTGCATGTGCAACTGGTGTCAGAACAGAGAAGTGGAAAGTGAAGATTTCATGTTGATTATTATCCTTGTAGCTGGTGTCAGAAAGAGTGGAATTGATTGATCCACACACTTGTTTCTGTGGAAATAAATAAATGCAGGAAAAAGTTATTCTCATAAGACAATGCATAGTGAAAACTTGACCATTTAACAGGATTAATTTTTTTGTTTTGCAGAAAACTCTACCAGACTCAATGTAACTTGAACTGTAGTAAAGTCAATTTTTTAATATTAAATTTATGCCAATATTTTAATTTGAGATTTTTAAAAAGAAAGAAAGCCTTCAGAGATTGATTGGATGTTTTCATACGTTTCATCCCAATTGGAGCATTCTTTATTTCTACTCTCTTTCTCCCCTTATCTGCCCTACAATCCTGATTAAAACTCCCACCTTTATTCCCTTGTTCATACTAATTCCCAAAACTAAAATTCTATCTCCTTTCTGTTGACTTAAAGTGTATGTTCATAATTTGTCTCCCACTCCACAGTGTCACTCTTCTGAATTTTTTAAATAATATAATCTATAAAAGTCAACTATAATGTCATAACAATTCAACCAATTAGTATTTATTAAGTGCCTGCTATGTATATAGAGTCCCTGGGTGATGCAAACGGTTAAGTGCTCAGATTGGAGGTTGAGTTCATGCACAGGCACCTTGGAAGAAAGTCCTAGCAATCTACTTCTGAAAAATCAGCCATTGAAAATGCTATGGAGCACAGTTCTACTCTGAAACATACGGGGTTGCCATGAGTTGGAGTTGACTTAATGACAACTGGTTTTATATGCTGTTAAAACTGTCTGTATGGACTTTTCTTTTTTTTTGTGAAGAATAGGAAAATAATTAAACAGATTCTTACTTATACATAAGAACTCAATTTTCTGTTAGGTCTAGATTTTCACCGGTGTAATTTCCAATTCACTCAATATTGAGATAAGCTAAATTATTTTACACATATAAAGAAACTGCTGTTTTTATGCTGTTCTGTTACATTAAATATTCTAAAAATCCTAAGAAAGTAGGACTGTCAGCCCTCACTTTTTCTCAGTGCTGAAACTGAGACTCAGAATTATGAACTTTGTCAGAATTGAGATTGAATTAGGATCTGTCTGTATCCATGAGCCACTTTTGCATGTACTATGCCACCTGCCATCTTAGTCATTTTTAATTTTGGTAGCTCTATGACTTGCCTCAGTATCCCTATTGTTTTTCAGAATATTTGAAATTCTTTAGAAGTTTAAAATGATGTACAGTATAATGCATTTATATGTTTTTTTCTATTATTATCCTTTAAACACAGAGTACTGAGAAATAATACATCCTTGGCTCTCATGATCATTACTTCCTATTCAAACTGGTCCTTCTTGAGTGTCTTCAGATAGATTTATCTTAACTCAGACAGTGGAAAAACATTACTGGTGTCTCCCTTTGTTTTTTTTTTTAACTCCAAATTCAGTCAATTTCCAAATCTTCTCTTCTTGGAATACTCTTAATATAACTAAATGTAATTCCTCATGGCAGTATCAGCTTCCTTCGTTGGCTCCGTGGTGCCTGATATTTCCTCTTCTTTGACAACCATCACCTTGATTCATTCGGCATCCATCGTCTCTCTGAGGTCACAGTCAGCGGGGATGTTGTGTGATAATGTATGCTCAGCAGCTAATCTGACATCCAGAATCTGGTAAGATATCATGGTTATTTGTTGAATGAATTATTAAATTACTGGTAAAAGAGTTGATTTTATAGTCATATTCTTACAATTCATATGTGTGTGTTCCTATGTAGTATTAAGAATAGCTCATGGATGTAATCAATTACATAGGACTTAAATGTATGTGATACCAAAAGCAAATTAATACTTTTCTTACCTATACCTTAAACATTTTCTTATAGTCAGTGCTTAAGTTTCCCTGTTCCTCAAATTTGAAATAGTGGAGGCATCTTAGCTTTCCTCCCCATGCATTATTTAACATTTCTGGATTCCATGCGTTCCTTTAAAGCAATGCCTCATGAACTTAATCCCTAATATTTTTCTTACCACTACCACTCTTACAAGTCCTGCCACCCACTCATGGATCACAATTTTTTTTCCTCTTAGCTCTCAGATTATTTTTCCTCAACTAGAGTTTTCATTATGCCACTCAACTAAAATCTGTGATTGGATTTATATAGCTTACTCATTCGTGGCTAAAGTTTCCAGCTAAGTGATCAGTAGTCTTCATTACTTTGTTATTTTATCATCCTACCTCTAATTAAGGATCCTGATGGTGCAATAGTTAAAGCGCTTGGCTGCTAACTGAAAGGTTGGTGGTTTGGTCTCACCCAGTGGCTCCA
>NW_004444182.1:469101-504990 GCF_000243295.1 Trichechus manatus latirostris
ATACTTTTCTTACCTATACCTTAAACATTTTCTTATAGTCAGTGCTTAAGTTTCCCTGTTCCTCAAATTTGAAATAGTGGAGGCATCTTAGCTTTCCTCCCCATGCATTATTTAACATTTCTGGATTCCATGCGTTCCTTTAAAGCAATGCCTCATGAACTTAATCCCTAATATTTTTCTTACCACTACCACTCTTACAAGTCCTGCCACCCACTCATGGATCACAATTTTTTTTCCTCTTAGCTCTCAGATTATTTTTCCTCAACTAGAGTTTTCATTATGCCACTCAACTAAAATCTGTGATTGGATTTATATAGCTTACTCATTCGTGGCTAAAGTTTCCAGCTAAGTGATCAGTAGTCTTCATTACTTTGTTATTTTATCATCCTACCTCTAATTAAGGATCCTGATGGTGCAATAGTTAAAGCGCTTGGCTGCTAACTGAAAGGTTGGTGGTTTGGTCTCACCCAGTGGCTCCAAGAGGAAAGACCTGGCTATCTACTCCCATAAAGATTACAGCCTAGGAAGCCCTATGGGGCAGTCCGACTCTGTCCTATAGGGTCACTATGAGTTGGAGTCAACTTAACAGCACACAAAAAACAACCTCGAATTAGTCTTCAAATAAGCTTGTACACCTCAGTCTTTACCAGCTCCTATGTGGTAGATACAACACACTTTTTATTTCTTTATTCATGCTTTTTCCTTCTTCTGACATGCCTATTATTTGTATCAGCTTAAATTCTAGCAGAAATTGGAACTTCTCCATGAAGCTTTTCTGATTAACTTATGCATTTTCTTCCCTAGCTCTGTATTCCAATAACTTATCCATTTGATTATAGACTGCCTTGCATTGTTAGAATCTTGGCTCTGCCACTTAGATGTGTGACCTTGAGAAAGGAAGTTAACCTCTTTGGTGTCTCAGCTTAAGCATGTGTAATGTTGACAAGGTAATAGAACCTATTTCAAACAGTTGTAAAGATTAAATAAGTGAATACAGGTGAAGTACTTTGAACAATGCCTGTCACACTTATGTGCTCAGTAACAGTTTGCTTTTGTTCTTATAATTATTCTGTAAACCATTCTACATACTTCAGAACTACAGTGTTATCATATTGAACTTCATAGACTCATGAAGAATAGCCTAATAGGGTGAAAGTCAGCTTGAAGTCATCCAAATGAGAATGGAAGGCAGTGCCAGGGAGGAAAGCATCAATATTTCAATACAAATATGAGGGATTAGACAAAATTTTCAGTCAGGATTTTTATCTACTATGTTCAGCATAGAGTTCTAGGAAGAGACCAGTTAAAAAATATGGAAGTCATTCATATCAGCAATCTCAGAACCCAAAGACTCCTATGTGAAATGTTGCTCCAAGAGTTTTCTTCATTCTCTGTGTGGTTTTCCCACATATGCTCAAGATGACACTGTTAGCTCTGACTTCTATGACAAAAAATTCCTTAGGGTATTATCCTCAACTAAAGATACAAACCTACCCCCTCACTCCATAGTCCATACTTCTAAAAGCAAGCCATGATTTCTGAGCACATTTGAATCTGTGAAACACCGGTTGCTGTTGAGTTGGTTCTGATTCATGGCAAACCCATGTGTGTCAGAGTAGAACTGTGCTCCATAGGGTTTTCAGTGACTGTGACCTTTCAAAAGTAGATTGCCAGGCATTTCTTCCAAGGTACCTTTGGGTAACTCAAACTTGCCTACCTTTTGGCTGAGTGCTTAAACATTTGCACCACCCAGGGAGGCCTAAATCTCTGTAAGGGTTTCTATAGTTTCTGGGATTCTAAAGGGGTTCAGAATAAAAGAAAAAAAAAGCCCTATTTTGCCAACTTTACCTCACCATAGATTGTTCCTATACAACAGCAGGACTGTGTTCAATTCTGAGAATTTTGTGCAAGCGAGGATTGTGTGGTAAATGGGCTTGGATGCATCCTCCAGGACTTGGACCCAAGTGTCCGTTAAGATGAAATGCACACCAGTTTCTCACCAGCGATCTGTATGTTAGTCTGCACGAAGGGCACACATTGCTCACTGTACCACAAAGGCAAAATCGTTCTAGTCTTGGAAATGGCCTGATCATCTATCTGTGTCAGCAAGGAAATAACTTTATCTCAGAGCTCTGGAAAGAAACTTGAGGCAAGGTTTCTTACTTCTTATTTCTGTAATTGTTTTCCACTGAATAAAATCCAACCCACTTCTGTCTTCCTTTGTCTCACACTAGCTCAGTAATTTCCTGTCTATAATATATTGCTTTCTGTCCTCCTCCTTGCTAATTGTGTCTTCCTCTGCATCCCAAGTTTCAATAAGACTCACTGAGTCAAATTTTACTATTATTCATGTTTTCTGAACATCTATATGCTTAAGATGATCTATTAAAAGAGGCACCATTATAGCCCTACCTTGCAGTGTTATTGAGAATACTAGCATAGTTCTGACAATCGTTAGCAATGAAAAGCAACAGTCCTACTATACCAAATTTAATCACCATGTAGAACACCAACTGACACCCTAGCCTTATGGCTGTTTGTCTCCCTCAACTCTAGAAAAGATCACTAGTAATTACCAATTCATTTCTATGACTGTATCATGGAGACCATCAGTATATAGTGAATCACTTCCAAAATATGTAATTACCAATGCAAATGGCATATTTAGTTTTTGAGAAAAGTGTCACTACTTTTCAACAATACATTATAAAGTTTGATCAAGTCTCCTTTTCTTTTTTTTTCTGAAATTTATTGTATCCTAATAGCACTACATGTATTGATAACTATTGTGTGTGTTCACAGATCTATGCTGTTAGCAACCAGAAAAGAGCTTAGCTGCTTGAAGGGCCTAGGCCCATGGTAGTCTTATCATTTGAAGATGAAGCTCAACCTATTTTAAATAATAATTAAAAGACTAATTGAATCCAATTACTTTCATTGATCAGAATTGGCAGAGTGGAAAAAAAATCCTATAAGTAAAAAATTCCCTAGTTGTGAGAAACAAAATATTCTTTACATCTTTAGTACACTTTTACTCCTTTTTTTATCACATATAATTAATATTATAAAACGCCACATTATTTTTGTGCTGCATTAATAAATTGTCAGATTAAAAAAAAAACAGAATCAGAAAGATGTTTAAGGTCCTTCCTAAGGTCTCAGAGCTGCTGTTAAACTTCTTTTTATTTCCCTTTCAATAGCTTCCCTCTTTCTGACATCTAATGCATATATTGAATTCTTGGATCATATACGGCAAATATCCATTTGAGAAGTGGGATAATCAGATAATTTAAATAGACTGGGAGACTGCCTTTAGGTAAATTTTGAAGCTACAGACATTTTCTATCATTACTCTTCTATAGGAGCCTTGGTAGTGCAGTGGTTAAGCACTCACTACTAACCGAAAGGTCAGCAGTTCAAACCCACCAGCTACTCCACGGGAGAAAGATGTGGTAATCTGCTTCCATAAAGATTACAGCCTTGGAAATCCTACGGGACAGTTCTATTCCATCTTAAAGGGTCAATATGAGTTGGAGTCAACTTGATGGCAATGGGTTTGGGTTTTGTTACTCTTCTATGGTGTCTTCCAGGTTTTTTTCTTACACATTCATTCAAATTGGTACTGGTTTTGTTCAGTACAAGTTACTCATTGTTATGAGGAAAGGAGAAATGTAAACATATTTAGGACCATGCTCTATTGTTATGGAATTTTTATCTCATTAGAAAAAATGTGGGCAAAGAAAAATTAATATTAGGTAGTTATACCATCGCCTGCCAGAAGAACGAACAAATGTATCTTGGAAGAAGTACAGCCAGAATGCTCCTTAGAAGCAAGGATGGCGAGACTTTGTCTCATGTACTTTGAACATGTTTTCAGGAGGGACCATTCCCTGGAGAAGGACATCATTCTTGGTAAGGTAGAAGGTCAGCAAAGAAGAAGAAGACCCTCAACGAGATGGATTGACACAGTGGGTGCAACAATGGGCTCAAACATAGCAATGATTGCGAGGATGGTGCAGGACTGGGCAGTGTTTCATTTTGTTGTACATAGGGTCTCTATGAGTTGGAACTGACTTGACGGCACCTAACAATAATAACAACATTCCTTCTTCTCTTTTCTCTCTCTCATTTTCTCCACAACCTCATCTTTGTATATTTATCTATTAAAAAAGCATTGTACATGTACATTGCAGAAGGCGCCTGGGCTAGATTTCCTCCATGATTCCTCTGACATGGAGTATACAGTTTACCATCTTCCCACCAATACCAACACCAGCATCGTGTGTGCACACACACACACGCAAGCACATGCACACATCTTGATTCAAGTGCCTCAGGTGATACCTAAGTTACCTTTAGTAGGTGATGTTCTATCAATTTTTTCCAAACATTGATCTACTAATCAGATGCATCAGAATCACATAATCTGCTTAATAAAAGTAGATTCTGGAGCCCCACATAGAATTTACTAAATAAGAGTCTCTGGGAAAGAAGCCTGAAAACATAGTTTTAACATGCATGCCAAGAAATGATGGTGCACAGCCAGATATGGTAAATTGCTCTTACACTGTGGAAGTTGCTGTCCTTGTTACCATTGTCAAAATGCCCTTGCCCTGCTTCTGATAAAATAAACCTGTCCTGAAGAAATCATTAATGACCGTTAATGGTTTAGTGTTGCTGTAAGGAGAATTTGCATTTGAAAAAGAGACACTCAAGGACAAATGTCTTACATAAATGGGACAAATATACAAGGTGGATGCGTCAGAAACTGAAGTGTGCTAATACAAGAAAATATATTTGGGAAGCCACTCAAAAAATCCACCATAAGATGGGGACAGCCTCCTACTTACAAGGTAGAAATGTATATTAAAGGGAAAAAGTGATGCTTGCATGTATACTAATCAATCTTTTTTATTACTGAAGTTGTGGTATATAATGGAAGAAGAAAAATATTTTAGCAAGCCATTAAAATGAAGTGGTTGAGTCACTGTTTGCAGAAATACATCAAAACGAGACCAATGGCTCATGTGCTGTCTCACTTTGCTGGTGAGGCAGCTTCTCCCCATTAATGACCAGCAATAGTGAGGAGAGATCCATCTGCCCTATTCTGGCACAGGGGAGCCCACCACCTGTTCAGTTTGTAGCTACAGCTTCCACGTATCAACATTAAAATGAAGTCTGTAGAATCTTTTAAAAAATTGCTTGGATTCCTGGATGAGAATGAAAATAATGTGTAGCTGTCATCTAAAACCACCACGAAATTAAAAAAAAAAAAAAAAGCAGAAAACTTTTCTTTGTTCTCCCCAGTTAGTGTTTGGGATTACTTGGAAGAAACAGTGCTTTCACTGTGAGATGAATATCTTTGACACAATGCAAATTGTTAACTCAAGTGTTCCATATTAATAAAAATGCTTTCAGATTCACTGGACGCTAAATGTCTCTGGTTCTGTCCTGACAAACACCTGTGAGAAAATCAATGTGCATGGGGAGAGCGTGAATACCATGCAACCTTTTCAGTCCCAGAGAAGCAATAGAATTCAATAAATACAAATTAAAAGATGGTGCAAAAATTTCAAGATTATAATCTGCATTGGATATTAAAGTTTATGTAATATTAAAAAAATACTGATTCTTACTGTTTTGTTTTCTCTTCCTCAGTGAAACTGTTATTTTCAGTGAGTGAATGCCTCATTTTTTTCTTTGTGTATTTGTTTTTATACCTTTGTTCACATTATCCTCTCAGCTAAGATGTATGTCCCAACATTATGCATGTTAGCAAAGTCACAGTTAACCTTCAAGACCTGGCTAACCTGCTATCTCTTCTGTGATGAGGTCTCAAAGCAGCCTAGCTCAAGGGTGTTTCTAGCTCTTCGAAATACTGACATTTAGAGATTCAATATTTCTGAATAAACTTGAATTTTGAGTTAAAAATGATAGAAAGTTGAATGATTACAATGTTTATTTTTTATTTTTCTATATAGTGCAAAAACTCACTATATTTTTTTAAGAACTAAATTTTAGAAAAAATTATTGTGCATTGGATAAATCTTAGTATATTCAAAATACTATCTTCTAATAGTAAAAGTAGCACTGGACTGGAAGTATGTCAAGAACTGTGAATGGTGTGAGATTTTACCATATAAACTAACATTTTAGTCTGCCAGTTTCATTGTTGTTGTTAGGTGCCGTCGAGTCAGTTCTGATTCATAGTGACCATGTGTATAACAGAATGAAATGTTGCTTGGTCTTGCACCATCCTCACAATAATAGGTATATTTGAGCCCATTGTTGCAGCCACTGTATCAATCCATCTCGCTGAGGATCTTCCTCTTTATTGTTGACCTTCCACTTTACCAAGCATGATGTCCTTCTCCAGGGACTGCTGCCTCCTGATAACAGGTCCAAAGTACAAAAGATGAAATCTTGCCATCCTCACTTCTAAAGAGTATTCTGTCTGTACTTCTTCCAAGACAGATTTGTTTGTTCTTCTGGCAGTCCATGGTATATTTGATATTCTTCACCAACATCATAATTCAAATGTATCAATTCTTCTTTGGCCTTCTTTTTTTCATTACCCAGCTTTCATGTGCATATGAGGCAAATGAAAATACCATGGCTTGGGTCAGGCACACCTTAGTCCTCAAAATGACATCTTTTCTTTTGAATACTTTAAAGAGGTCTTTTGCAGCACATTTGCCCAATGCAATTTGTGGTTTGATTTCTTGACTGCTGCTTCCATGGGCACTGTTGGTGGACCCAAGTAAAATGAAATCCTTGACAATTTCAATCTTTTCTCCATTTATCATGATGTTGCTTATTGGACCAGTTGTGAGGATTTTTGTGTTCTTTATGTTGAGGTGTAATTCATACTAAAGTCTGTAGTTTTTGATCTTGGTCAGCAAGTGCTTCAAGTTCTCTTCACTTTCAGCAAGCAAGGTTGTGTAATCTGCATATCACAGGTTGTTAATTAGTCTGACTCCAATCCTGATGCCACGTTCTTCATATAGGACAGTTTCACAGATCCTGGAAAAAGACATGAGACCCCTGGGTCAGAGATAAAGGACATTGTTATTCACAGCACACCAAGCAACATGAGCATGTTTATGTCAGGTTCCCTTGTCCCCAAGTCCTGAGCTCAGGGAACCCAAATACTTTTAATGGATACGAAGCATCTGCCCTTTGCACAAAAAAAGTTTTTTTTTTATTCTTCTGGATAGTAAGCATGTCTGCTCTTTGCTCCAGTACAAAGCAATTAGTCCTCTGCTTGCAAGATATGAAATTAGTCCTCTGCATGAAGAATTTGTCTCCCAACAATTGTCTCCACGTCATCTTGGTTTCTGGAGGCTTTTCTCATAAGCATGCTACTATGTCAGCCACTCTGATAAATGTGACCAATAGAGGCTGGAACTATATCTGGTCAGTTAGTTTTATACACCTTTTAATCGAGGCTACTATCAACACCAACATGATCCCAAGCATCATGGTGACTCTAACCTGCAGTATTGACCTTAACTATACCCCACTCCTCATCCTGCCCCATCCCCAGTGTCCCAGACCCAACCAGCTGAACCTTCTACCTTAGAAAGCCAACTGGCTTTCTCCTCAAGTTTCTATGTTGAAATTTCCGCTTGCCCTGAGATATTAATCCAGACTCAGTAGGAAGTATTAGAGATTGCACAGACTTCACCTTGTCCAGCAAGGAGAAGTCTAGGGCAAGTCTGTCATCCATAACCACCCTAGCCAGTGAGTTGAGGTTGGCCTCATTATCTCCCAATGCCAATGTGGCATCATTCTCCACATCAGATAAAGTCAAGGACAAATTCAGTGACACCTTTTCTGATTGTAGAACTCCCAATTAAGGATAGGTTTCCATGGGATACACATAAATAATAGAAATACATGAGAAAATTATCCCTCTGGGAATCTTCCCTGAGTGAACAAGGTTACTTCTCCAAGTAAGAAAGTTAGCCTCATTTTTCAGAGATCTCCACAGACATCTGAATGATCTATTGGTGGTGTTCCTTAAACACCTGAAGGTCTCTTAGGCTACCCGCTATAGTGCAAGACACCATGTTTTGGGAAGGAAGGGAAGGTAAGTATTGGCTTCTGCACAAAGAGTACAGTCTTGGACTTGCACATGATACCTCTGGAAAGAAAGCATTGTTTATAATTTTTGAGGTCTCCAAGAGGGACTCACAACAGTAGGGAGGTGAGTAGGTTGATGTCTCCGATGTGGTGTCCTGGCTAGTTGTTAGGATTTAGAGTCCAGTTTAATTTAGATAATTGAGTCTAGTCCTTGTTTTTGAAGTGACTCTTGAGAACAATACGTTCAACCTGTGCTGATTGTTTATGCCATCAGCCTGGTGGCATTCATCTGCCCCATAGAATGACTGATGAGCAGCTTTTGGAACAGGCTTGGGAAGGACATCCAGAAGAGTTTGGATACAATGTTTCATGAGAATGGTGATAGGAGACACCTTTGTCTCATTCCTGTTCTAAAAGGAGAAGTTATTTCTATTTCACCTTTATGTATAATGTTTATTTTTATTTTTATTTAAGACCCCCTTTACCATATTAAAGACATCCCTAAAAAGGGTAAAGGGAGCTTGGCAGAAGCTTCTTTGGAGAAAGTTGAGGTGAGGCTCAGTTTTTTTCCCTGCTCACAGAGGATAGGTTGGGTTGGCTTCCTCGTCTCTAACCTAGTGAGAGGTGTTAAGTGGGGACAATGAGAGCTTAATATGTCCCCTGGTGGCTGTATTGCTATTGATCTGCACTTCAGGACTTGTTTGGGTTAAGGATGTGTGCTTTACATGGACCAGATATGGGCCCCTTGCAGAAGAGGACTAATGTGAAATTATATTGGGTTCTGTTCAATAAAGCCCCTGGGAGAGGTGAACCTGCCTTAACAGAGAGAAATTGAGGTGTTTTTAAATTCCTGGGAGCTGATGAAATAGTAATTGACCAACTAGAATAGGAATCAATTTACTGCATTAAGGATGCTGAAGATTAGAGAGCACCGACGATGGGGGATGGTCTCCTGACAACCCAAGACGGAGTTGTTTATTATTACAGGGGAATGGAACATATTTAATTACTGAACTGAGACTGTGTTTGTCAGTTTGAGTAGCTACAAAATTTTCTATTTTATAAGCCTGACCAGAAAATCATATGATCTAAGTAAGTTTTCACACAGGGGCAAAGGAAATATTAGCCCTAATGTGCAAATTTTAAAGGGACAAAATAAACATATTTTCTGACTGTATCCTCAGAATCACATTTATCAACATTCTGATTACATAATATACTGTGCAATTTATTTAGAATAAATAGGAATTAATACACATTATATATCATATAATAATACGTGGTGTGTGTGTGTATATATACATATATATATATATATATATATATATATATATATAGTATTTTTGGTATTGGGATAATTTCCAATTACTTTCCAGTTGGGATTGATGAAAAACCTTTAGACAGAGGTGGTAAAGAGAATTTTTTTTTTTTAATATTCTCACGCAGTCTGTATGTTCTTTATCCTACATTTTTTTCTTACTTCACACACAGATTTATTGGAGCTTTTCATAGTAATTGTAGAGAAATCTGTCTTATTTTTGTTTCTACATGTGTAATTTTTAAACAGTCATTGTAAATAACCAAGAATATTGTCTGATTTAAAAGTTTCTTTTTGTTTTTTTTCTTTTCTTTGGTGCACACTGAAAGATTGCTACATCTAACTGGTTATTACTTTTAAACAAAATTTATCTTCTTTTGTGTGGCTCAATGACAGTCTATTTCTTCTGTTCTGAATAATTTGAATTATGTGTCTGTGCCTTCAATTCAGCTTCTCTGAAATGCTAAGCTGTAGATCATAAAATGGGTTTTATAGCCCCACTTCTTTAGCAGAATAAGTAAGACAGGAGTTTGACCTCACAACAGAACTTGATTGACAGTTGTCGTACTTTGATAATTCCTGTGTGACTCCTTTCTGATCCTTGCTTCTTGGTTTTGTTCTTGGAGCACAGCCCTGGAGAAGCGACAGCACACAACAACAGCAATATTTATGTCATACAAATTATACCTATTCTTTTATGCTTATCCTCTACTTTTTAATTCCTTTGTTTTTGAGAAACGCAGAAGATCTAGGGGACAACCTAGTTTACTGAGAGTTAGCATGAAATCAGCTAACTACTCATTCAACCCATACAGTAGCTCACTAACATGGTTACTTAGTAATTGTTTTTTTTCTAGGTTTTAACTCCTGACACTTAATGGCAAGTGCTAAAAGCCACCTGTGAAGCGTGAGTGACATTGAAAAGAGAGAAACAGCATTAGTAGGCTGAGTAAGCAGGCTATTTGGAGTCTTGAAGCACTTTATGCTTTGAATTTTAGCTGATGTAGGTGAGGATTTTTGAGCTTTAGGAGAGAATGAGAATCATTCTGGAAAAAAAAATGATGCTTATTTTCAGAGAGTGATGACTCATCAGGATTCATGAAAGCAATTTTTCTTATAGGGTGATGACAGCTTAAAATTAAAGCTGTTACTTTTCTACTAGATGCATATCTGGTCTATTAATTATACATTCGATATGTCACGTGCAAAATGAGTTAATGGATAAAGACTAATAGATCAAGACAATCAAAGTTGTAAATAATAAAAATATCTTCTTGAATTTTTTGTAACTTTATGCCAGTTTATGTAACATTTTTACTAAATATGCTTTTATCCAGAAAAAAAAAAATTACAGCTTAAAAGTAAGCAAGCATCAATGTAATGTAGCCATAGCCAGAAATAGTCACTGAAATTATATTCTAGTATACACTGAGTGTATTTCTGTGGTTGGTGGAATTCCTCTCTACTGGGGCTGTTGGACCTTCATACAAGACACGCCCTCCTTTATTTGGTATGGCATACGCTGTATCTGCCTCTAATTTGCTCTGGGATATCAAGCACCTTCAGGCTGATCACCTATCATATTGGTGTTGTATGGATGTACACAGTACCAATATGTTAGCCACTAGACACATTGAGTGCAGCCCCCGGGTGGCACAAATGGCTAAGCGCTCGACTACTAGCCAAAAGGTTGGAGGTTCAAATTCACCCCGAAGTGTGTTGGAAGACAGGCCTGGTGATCTGTTTCTGAAAGTTCATTGCCTTGAAAACCCTATGGAGCACAGATCTACTCTGCAGTCATGGTGTTGCCATGAGTTGGAATTGACTCAGTGACAACTAACAACAACACATTGAAATATGGTTAGTACAAATTAAGATGTAAGTGTAAAACACAGACCAGATTTTAAAGACTTACTCAAAAAGAAATATAAAATGTATCATTAATAATTGTTTGTATTACCATTAACTGTGATGTTAGCTCTAGGTTCTTTGTAGATGCTTTTTGTCATGTTGAGATAATTCCCTTCTATTCTCAATTTACTGAGAGTTCCTAGTATGAATGGGTCTTAGATATTGCCACTTTTTTTTCTGCATTAATTGATATGTCATAAGAATTTACTTCTTTAGCCTACTGATATGGTGGATTACACTGATAGATTTTTTTTAATGTTGAACCAGGTTGCATACCTGGAATAAATATTGCTTGGTAGTGGTGTATACTTATTTATATATATTGTTTGATTTGATAATATTTTGTTGAAGATTCTTATGTCTAAGTTTGTGATAGAGATTAGTCTTTAGTTTTCTTTTTTTTTTTGCGTTATAATTTTCTGATTTTGGTATTAGGCTAATACTGGCTTCATAAAATGAATTAGGTAGGGTTCCCTTCTATTTTCTGAAAGATATACAGAAGTATCTCAGTGTTAATTAATGTTAGTGTTAATTCTTTAAATATTTGGTAGAATTCTTTACTAACCATGACTTGTTTTTTTTAAATACAGTATTATTGGAACACTGATGTGATAATTTATTTACATACAATTTATGACTGCTTTTATGCCACAATAGTAGGGATGAATATTTGTGATAGAAACTCCCATGGTCCACAAATCCTAAAATATTCACTATTGGACCCTTTACAGAAGAAAGTTTGCCATCCTCCAATTTAAACCATTATTCCTACTCAAACTTTTCATATGGCAACCAAATCTCCCCCCACTCAGCCCCCTTTGGTCCTAACTTGTCTAATGACCTGAAGCAAATGATCAGTACGAGAGAAAATGACTGATTAGAGTTCCAGCAATTCAGCAACAGGATAATCAGCAGTTAAATAGTATAAAGTGTGTTACTTTTCCATTTGTGATACCTCTTCAACAATCCTCATTTCTCTCCTCCAATTTTACTTCATAAAAAGTTTATGTTTCCCCCAATGTCTCAAGAGGCCATAACAGCAGGGTTGTTTAAGATGCATACGAGGATGATATTTGGAAATGGACACTAAATTAAAGCTGAATCATCTCAGCAGAGTACTTGCAGATCTGTAGTAATATGCTCCCAGAAATCCCTCAATGGTACTTATTGGAAAAATACTTTTATTCCATCTCTAAATCCAGTAAACGAAAGTATCTTACTGTTAACTGTACCTTTGGTGTGTGAGCCAAGTTCCTTGTCTGTTCTCTTCTGGTACTTTGTTCTCTATTCCCTAATGTGATTTGGTTACTGCAAATCTTTCTTCAGCTGTCAGATAAAATGGATTCGGCCAAGGTCCCTGAAGCAGACAATTCCTCTGCCTGAACTTGCAGCTTCAGCTTCAGTTGTTCCAGTTGGCTCTTTCATGCCTTTTGAGGCTATAGTCAAGATGATTAATTTTTATCCTTTTATCTACTTAGGAAGAAAGAAGATTGTCAGTGATCAGAAATTTTTGTATACCGTGAAATCTCTCTTTGATTTTCTTTGTGCTCTTAAATCTTGTATTTCCTTACATGGCTATATTCTATCAGTTTTATTATAAGTTTCACTGAGACTGGTTATTGAAGATCATGCATTCAAAAACTTTGAGTCAAACATTCCCCTAATCTCCTTAATAGTGGTGGACTGGTAAAACAAAAAAACCAAACCTGTTGCCATCGAGTTGATTCTGACTCATAGTGACCCTATAGGACAGAGTAGAACCGCCCCATAGGATTTCCAAGGAGCGGCTGGTGGACTGGAACTGCCAACCTTTTGGTTAGCAGCCGAGCTCTTAACCAGTGCACCTCTAGGGCTCCATGCTTCCCTGACCAGGAATGGAACCCCTGCCACAGTGATGAAAGTGCCAAATACTAACCACTATGCTAGTAGGTAGACTGGTAGGGGCAGTAAAATATGCTAAAAAGAGACAGGAGGGGAGACTGGCTAATTGCCACTTAGGAAACACTGGTCAGAAAAATCTCTTAAAAGACAAATATTTTGGTAAAGGTTGAAATCAAAATACAACTTCAATTCTGTTCTGGACTCCAACTCACTGCTGTCTGTACTGAAATATTCACCAGTTCATCCTTGGCCACTTTTTTTTTTTTTTGCCACTATCTAGATGTGTTGTTAGATCTTTTCAAAGTTATTCTAAGGTATATTGTCCCAGGGGACATACATTTCTAAGAACGACCATTTTGTTTATGCGATTTCTGGACACTTTGCAAACGCTCTTTCTATAATAAAGCTGAGAATTTTAAATAAACAAAGAAAAATCTCGGAGTCACCACTGGTGACTGGTGTTACTTATGCTTATATTATTCACCAATAGAAGTTCCACTCTGGTTGGTATTCAGAGGGCTTTTTCCTTATTTTACATATAATTTTAACATACATGCATATTTGGCTTTATGTCCTGTAGCAGATTACAGACAGTAGTTTAGAAGGATATAGAAGAGGTATCTCAATCAAGCATGTTGATTACAGTGAGAAGTTAAAAGCTTAGTGCCCAAACCAAACTCATTGCACTCAAGTCGATTTGGACTTATAGCGACCCTGTAGGACAGAGTAGAACTGCCGCATGTGGTTTCCAGGGCTGTAATCTTTACAGAAGCAGACTGCCATATCTTTCTCCCATGGAGCAGCTGGTGGGTTTAAACTGCTGACCTTTCAGTTAACAGCCAAAGCTTAACCATTGCACCACCAGTGCTCCTATGGAACCTATAAAAAAACCCAACCTGCTGCTGTTGTGTTGCTTTGAACTCATAGCGACCCCATAGGGTTTCCAAGACTGTAAGTCTTTACGGAAGCTGGTTGCCACATGTTTCTCCCCCGGAGCAGCTGGTGGGTTTGAACCACTGACTTTTCGGTTAGCAGCCAAATGCTTAACTACAGTACCACCAGGACTCCTTTAAAAGCTTAAAAGGAAGGAAAAAATAGTAAATGAACACCAATATCCATATACCTTCCCCCACACACTAACACACACACACATCAATACAGACATACAGGTGCCCGCACAGTACATACAGCATCCTTCTGTAAACAGTCATCTCAGCGCACATATACTCTTTCTAACACACACCTGCATGTGTGCACATACCCACATACACACACACATGACTATCCTATAATAACCTAATCTTAACACATGTAATCCTAAATTTCAACATACATACAAAGAGTATACTCAGTCCAACACACAAACACAGACCACAGTCAATCTCAACAAAAATATTGCTCACAATCCCAACAAATGTGCTTTTAAATATATACATATCAGTATTCCCACACGAGTACACCTCTTCTCCCTGTCTCCCCAACTGTCCTTCAGATTACCTCCCTCCCTACACTTCCTGCATTACTCACACCCCCTACTCTACTCTTGAGCACCCTACTGGTATACTCCCCCACCCCATTACTCACATGCTCATATAACCAAATACATATGCATACAATTTAGGAAATGACTAATATCCCTACACACTTCGAGGGTAGCTCTTCAAGAGTATTATAGTACGTATCATCATATTGTCATATGCTAATGATCCAGAAAGATTAAACCACATTCATTATACTTTAGAAGGTATGAGAATACTTTCCAGAAAGATTCCCATTAAAACTATGACATAATGAAATATGGTAGTGATTAAAAATCTCTGGGGAAAATTTCAACTATCTAGAAAGGCACATTTCTTAAGATTTTCAATCTGCTGATGTATTATTTCTGGGAGAACCATAGATCCTTACCTGCCACGTGTATCTCAGCCTCCAGTGCCAATCATAGGTTGCCCATACAAGGGGGCAATTTTGAGTATGAAAGGGAAAACTATTAATAATTATGCCTGAACAATAGGTATAACCTAGAATTTCCAGAGAAAATAGTGGCCAGTTTTATACACAAGCCGTATGTACTCTTTTTACTTCATAATTTTCATTTCATTGTTGAGCCCACTTTAATCTGGATCTTCTCGCTCTACTCCATGAAAATTACTTTTGCGCTGCTCACCAAAAGCTTTCGTGGAAAAACATCCAATTAACACATCTCTCAACTTTTTGACGTCACAGTTGAAATGCTCTTTTCTTTTGGCTTCATGACACCTCACTCTCCTGATTTTTCCCCTGTTCTCTGTACCATTCTCTCCAGGCTCCTCTTCCTTTACTCAGTCTATACACACTGGAACACATTTGTGCCTAATTGTTAGGAAATTTTGTCTTCTCAGGCTGTTTGTTCCCATGGATATCTTATCCATCTCTGGAGTTAAATATGACCCTCTAATGCCAATGATCCTCATAACTGGATCAATAAGCAACATCATGATAAATGGAGACAATACTGAAGTTGTAAGGAGTTCATTTTACTTGGATCCACAATCAATGCCCATGGAAGCAGCAGTCAAGAAATCAAATGATGTATTGCACTGGGCAAATCTGCTGCAAAAGACCTCTTCAAACTGTTAAAAAGCAAAGATGTCACCTTGAAGACTAAGTTGCACCTGACCCAAGCCATGGTATTTTCAATTGCTTCATATGTGTCATGGACTGAATTGTGTACCCCCAAAATATCTGTCAACTTGGCTAGGTCATGATTCCCAGTATTGTATGATTGTGTACTCTGACGTGATCTCCTTATGTGTTGTAAATATCACTATGATGAGGTTTATACTGATGACATCTGCAAGATTGCATAGTGTCTTAAGCCAATCTCTTTTGAGATATAAAAGAGAGAAGCGAGCAGAGACACAGGGGAACCTCATACCACCAAGAAAGCAGTGCCGGGAGCAGAATGTGTCCTTTGAACCTGAGGTTCCTGCGCTGAGATGCTCCCAGACCAAAGGAAGACTGATGCATAACAAGGACTTTCCTCTAGAGCTGACAAAGAGAGAAAGTCTTCTCCTGGAGTTGATGCCCTGAATTTGGATTTGTAGCCTACTGTACTGTGAGAGAATAAACTTCTCTTTGTTAAAGCCGTCCACTTGTAGTGTTCCTGTTATAGCAGCACTAGATGACTAAGACAATATGCATGTGAAAACTGGACAATGAATAAGGAGGACTGAAGAAGAATTGATGCATTTGAATTATAGTGTTGGCAAAGAATATTGAATATACTATGGACTGCCAGAAGAATGAATAAATCTGTCTTGGAAGAAGTACAGCCAGTATGCTCCTTAGAAGCAAGGATGGTGAGACTTTGTCTCATGCACTTGGGACATGTTATCAGGAGGGACCATTCCCTGGAGAAGGACATCATGCTGGATAAAGTAGAGGATTAGTGAAAAAGAGGAAGACCCTCAACGAGATGGATTGACACAGTGGCTGCAACAAGGGGCTCAAACACAGCAAAGATTTTAAGGATGGCATAGGACCAGGCAATGTTTCGTTCTATTGTATATAGGGTCACCATGAGTTGGAACCAACTTAATGGCACCTAACAACAACAATGCCAATGAATAGCACATTTATATCTCCAGCACAGAAAGTTCCGGAGCTCCAGTCACGTGTCCATCTTCACTTGGATATCCTGCAGGCATCTCAAATTTAATATGGAAAAACTAAACTCCATTTTTCTTTCCTCACATCTCAACCCCAAACTTGTTCCTTTCCCAGGGTTCTCCACCTTAGAAACACCTCCTTGATGCACCTGTGTTATAGGTCCCCACAACTCTGTTTCTCTGCCTCTAATCTCTTAT
The DNA here is from genome assembly GCF_000243295.1 of Trichechus manatus latirostris. Taxonomy (NCBI): domain Eukaryota; kingdom Metazoa; phylum Chordata; class Mammalia; order Sirenia; family Trichechidae; genus Trichechus; species Trichechus manatus. Next base: position 486,145 of record NW_004444182.1, read on the forward strand.
CAAATCCTGCCCATCAACAATATCTCTCAAATGCATTCCTTTCTCACCATCTTTACTAGCACTCTTGCTTTCTGAGTCATGATTGCTTCTACTACAAATGAATGAATGTAATGTTCCTTTACCCATTTGCATACTTGTCCACCTCCTAGCAATTAGCCATGGGGCAGCCCAAGAAGTTTTCTAAAAGACAAATCTGTTCAAGTCTTTATCCTGACTAAAACCCTTACAGGATTCCAGCACTATTAGGACAACATACAAAATACTGCAGGCCTTACATGATCTGACCCATACTTATCAAACTAATTCTCAGTCTTCATCTGCTTCCAAATTCTTGTTTATCCCTCCATCTTTGTTTCCATTTCTTAAAAATGCCCTTTTCTGCATTAGGATCTTCATATATACTGTTGCATTTGAATGTGCTTCCTTTCCTCTCCGCAACTTGATTAACTCTTTTCATGCTTCTGGTCTCAGGTACACTTTATGTTCCCTAGTCTAGATTAGCTATATCATAGTGACCCTATATTAGTCCCCCCTTATGTCCTCTCAGAATACCATCTACTTGCCTTTTACTGCATATATCACAGTTATGATTATATATTTATTTACATATAACTATATAGGAATTGACACAATAGGAAATCATTAATAGGGAAGTAAAATGTCATGCTGTATTTTTAGGCAAATAACGTGTGTGTTCTACATTTTTTTGCCAATCGAGCACTCCCCCTCCCTCGGGCTATTTTCATAAGCATACTATGCTAATTTTTTTCACAGCAGCATGTAAAAACAAATAAGCATAGCACCCTTATGAAAATACTTTGCAGTGGAAGGACATGGTTGGCAAAAAAAAAAAAAAAAAAATGTGAACACGTGTTATTTGCCTAAAAAATATGTTAATTTTATTATTCTCTAGTTTTCTATGTTTGAAATTGTTCTTATTTGAAAGTTACCTTGCTTAAATTTATTGTACATTTCTTTTTGCTTTAAAAAGACTCTACTTAAACTGCATTTGTATGTACATTAAAATGTTTTATAAAGTTTTACTGCTTTTATTTATTTCTGTTTTATCTTTAAATTATGTAATACATATGCTGCTGTCACTTAACTTTGGGGGGCAGCGTACTTATAACAAAACATTCTGATGAAAAGTTAAAAACAGTCAATCTTATAGGAATTTACATAATGGCAAACATCTGGATAATGAAAACTATTCAGATGATTGAGTTTTTGTTTTTGTTCATCTACCCCAAATATTGACAAATTTAGGCATCAGAAACTTTTTTCATTATTATTGTGTATGCCTCTCACTCTGTGTAGGTATATATTCACACATACGTGTGCATATATATGTACACATATGAATGTATGTGCGTATGTCTGTGTATTTGTGAGTTTACAGGTAGTCCCTGACTTACAATGGGGTTCCGTCCCAATGACTGCTCCATCGTAAGTCAGTTCTGATGTAAGTCAAATAGTTAATTTTTTTTTTTTTTGCTTCTCATTATTATTGCCTTTTATTATCACTATCTTTATAAATCTGATCTTTATTTGTCTTTGGGGGTTGGAAACATTACATCTGAGAATGATAACATCATCAAATTACCTGCTGCAACATTGCATGGAGTACATATTACTAATGATAAAGTGAACAACAGCAACAAAATGACAGTTGTTTAAGTGGTTCGTCATAGCTCAGATACATGGTAAGTTGGGGACTACCTGTATATATCTATATATGTGTGTATCTGAGAGAGGGAAAGAAATTTATAATTATATAATTAACTATTTAATGAATAAAAATAATTTTAAATAGGACTTTTAGAAATAAAAGTATAAGTTTTACTACAACTTTTATCCCCAGCAGTTTAGAGATCATTGATTTCTTTCTAATCAAGGTAATCAATTGAAATTAATAGAATAACTTCTCTTCAGTTACTCATAATTTTCATATTTTAAAGAGGTGAAACTTCACTTGTTTTGAGTAATATAACATTGTATTAAATTTTAATTTAACATTGACAACTTTTCCAGGTTAACGTCCAGTCACTGTTCATGTGAACTCAATATTCCAGCAAATTATTTACTTTTGATGTGTTTAAATGTAAAAAATGAGAAAGAAGTAGAGTATAACTGGAAGAATTAATTTCTTGCTATTTGCTCATTTATGTATTTTTGTATGTTTAAAGGCTATAGGAAGGAACCCGGATAGAAGTTGTTATGTATTGAATCGTGTCCCCTCCCAAAATATGTGTTGTAAATGTTAACCTCTGTACTTGTGGATATAATTCCATTTGGGAGTAAGATTTTCTTTGTTATGTTAATAGAATCATATGACCCTAGGCAACCCTATGACCCTAGGCACAGAGAAGGAAGAACAACTGGAGACAGATCGATGCCACCAGGAGATCACCAAGGAACCCAGGAAGACAAGCTAAAAGAGACAAGAATTTTCCCCCAGAGCAGACAGAGAGAGCCTTCCTCTGGAGCCAGCACTCTGAATTTGGATTTCTAGTCTCCTAAAATGTGAGAAAATAAATTTCTGATTGTTAAGCCACCCACTTGTGGTATTTCTGTTATAGCAGCACTGAGAAACTAATACAGAATTATTGGTAAACTGTATAAGAATAACTGATCCATCATTTGGAGGATACCAAGGATTCATGGGCATTGTTGGAGAAAGAATCACGGACACAAGTGTAGGTATACACCTACAGTGGAAGGAACAATTTCATTTGAGACTGCATGAAAGGATGTAATTTTGAGGACAGATAATTACAACTTTGCAGACAAGCAAAGAGTAGGGGGTAATGAAATGATTTTTACTCTTGACAACTTCATTTTATTCTCTTGAATTTGGAGGTAGTAGCATCATTTGATGGAGTGTGTGGGTTATGGGTTGTTAGAACAAATTTTTTAGGAAAATTGATCTTGAGCACATGTCAAAGTATATTAACTTATTAATGAAGGAACTCACAAGAAGATAATAGAGTATGTCAGTTCAAAGTTGTTTCCGGGAGAAGGATTTTATGTATCACAAATGAGAAATGTTTATATAAGTAGCTAGGTTGCTAAGGGCGGATACTAGCTTATTTTACATTGTTGTAAATCTGATATAGCTGGAAAATTACCCTTACTTTATCAGTTGGCATGGGTTAAATTTGGGAGCTCAGCAATTAGAGTCAAGGTCCTGTGTTGCCAGGCACGAATCATTATTCCAATATAACAAGTCATATATCCGAGAAGCCGACAATACACAATTGACCTGTGACTGTTTATCAGACATGTCAAGTGAGAAAGCTCCATACCTTTCAAGGATATATTTAGGATAGAGACACTATATGTTATCAAACAGAGATTGGTTAGGAAAGATGGCTTTGACTAAAATTTTTCAGCATGTATCCAAATGTATTAACCACACAATTTTCTTATTTTTCATGCTTCCTACAAAATACTTTCTTGGTTCCTTCTTTTGTCCTAGACAACTATAGATGTATCTTGACCATAAGCATAAAAGTCCTTCTCATTAAATTTTTTTGTTAAAACCATTAAAAACATTCCTTGCTTAAGTAATCACTTTCTGAAAATTTTAAATGCAAGGTAAATTAAACCTCCTGAACTAATATAACATGATTATAATCATGATTATAGGTTAGATTTTTGCTTATTTGATATTGATCCTTTAACTCACCATGCGTCTGCCAATTTGTTGTAGTGTTGTGGCTTGCGTGTTGCTATGATGTTGGAAGCTGTGTCACTGGTATTTCAAATATCAGCAGGGTCACCTATGGTGGACAGGTTTTGGCAGAGCTTCCATACTAACACAGAAAAGGAAGAAGGACCTGGTGGTCTACTTCTGAAAAAATTGGCCAGGGAAATCTTTACGAATAGCAGCGGAACATTGTCTGATACAGTGCCAGAGGATGAGTCCCTCAGGTTGGAATGTACTCAAAAGATGACTGGGGAAGAGCTACCTGCTCAGAGTAGAGTTGATCTTAATGATGTGGATGGAGTCAAGCTTTTGGGACCTCCATCTGCTGATGTGGCATGACTTGAAATGAGAAGAAACAATTGCAAACATTCATTAATATTTGGAAAGTGGAATGTATGAATTATGAATCTAGGAGAATTGGAAGTCATCAAAAATGAAATGGAAGGCATAAAGATCGATATACTCGGTATTAGTGAGCTGAAAAGGACTTGTATTGGCTGTTTTGAATCGGACAATCATATGGTCTACTATGACAGGAATGACAAATTGAAGAGGAATGGGGTAGCATTTATCATCAAAAAGAACATTTCAAGATCTATCCTGAAATATAATTCTGTCAGTAATAAGATAATATCCATATGCCTGCAAGGAAGACCAGTTAATACGACTATTATTCAAATTTACACACCAACCAGTAAGGCCAAAGATAAGGAAGCTGAAGATACTTACCAACTTCTGCAGTATGAAATTGATCAAACATGCAATCAAGGTGCATTGATAATTACTGGTGATTGGAATGAGAAAGTTGGAAACAAAGAAGGATCCATAGTGGGAAAATATGGCCTTGGTGACAGAAATGATGCGAGAGATCGCATAATAGAGTTTTGCAAAACCAACGACTTCTTCATTGCAGATACTTTTTCTTCAACAAAATAAATGGCGACTATACACATGGATCTCACTGGATGGACAACACAGGAATCAAATTGACTACATTTGTGGAAAGAGACGATGGAGAAGCTCAATATCATCAGTTGGAACAAGGCCAGGGGCCAACTGTGGAAGAGACCATCAATTGCACATATTCAGGTTTGAGCTGAAGCTGAAGAAAACTAAAACAAGTCCACAAGAGCCAAAATATAACCTTGAGTATAACTCCCTGAATTTGGAGACCATCTCAAGAATAGATATGATACACTGAACACTAATGACCAAAGACCAGATGAGTTGTGGGGTGACATAAAGGACATTATACATGAAGAAAGCAAAAGATCATTAGAAAGACAGGAAAGAAAGAAAAGACCAAGATGGATGTCAGAAGAGACTTTGAATTTTGCTTTTGAATGTAGAGTAGTTAAAGCGAATGGAAGAAATGATGAAGTAAAAGAGTTGAACAGAAGATTTCAAAGGGCAGCTCGAGAAAACAAAGTAAAGTATTATAACGAAATGTGGAAAGACCTGGAGTTGGAAAACCAAAAGGGAAGAACACAGTCAGCATTTCTCAAGCTGAAAGAACCAAAGAAAAAATTCAAGCCTCGAGTTGTAATATTGAAGGAATGTGCGGGCAAAATATTGAATGATACAGGAAGCATCAAAAGAAGATAGAAGGAACACACAGAGTCACTGTACCACAAAGAATTTATTGATGTTCAGTCATTTCAAGAGATGGCTTATGACCAAGAACTGCTGATATTAAAGGAAGAAGTTCAAGCTACACTGAAAGCATTGGTGAAAAACAATGCTCTAGAAACTGATGGAATACCAAATGAGCTTTTTCAACAAACAGATGCAGGTTGGAGATATTCACTCATCCATGCCAAGAAATTGGGAAGTCAGTTTACCGGGCCAGCTGACCGAAAGAAATCCATATTTGTGCCCATTCCAAAGAAAGTTTATCCAACAGAATATAGAAATTATTGAACAGTATCATTAATATCATGCATATGTAAAATTTTCCTGAAGATAATTCAAAAATGTTTGCAGCAGTACATCGACAAAGAACTGCCAGAAATTCAAGCTGGATTCAGAAAAGGACGTGGAATAAGGGATATCATTGATGTCAGATGGATCTTGACTGAAAGCAGAGAAACCAGACAGATGTTTACCTGTGTTTTATTGATTATGCAAAGTCATTCGACTGTGTGGATCATAACAAATTATGGATAACATTGAGAAGAAGCGGAATTCCAGATACTTAATTGTGCCGATGAGGAACCTGTACATAGACCAAGAGGCAGTCGTTTGAATAGTTCAAGGGGATACTGAGTGGTTTAAAATCAAGAAAGGTGTGTGTCAGGGCTTGTATCCTTTCACCATACTTATTCATTCTGTATGCTGAGGAAATAACCCAAGAAGCTGGACTATATGAAGAAAAACAAGGCATCAAGACTGGAGGAGGATTCATTAAAAACCTGTGACATGCAGATGACGCAACCTTGCTTGCTGAAAGTGAAGAGGACTTGAAGCACTTCCTAATGAAGATCAAAGACTACAGCCTTCAGTATGGATTACACTTCAACACAAAAAAAACAATTGTCAAGAATTTCACTTTACTTGAATCCATAATCAAGGCTCATGGAAGCAGCAGTTAAGAAATCAAATGATGTATTGCATTGGGCAGATCGGCTGCAAAAAACCTCTTTAAAGTGTTGAAAGGCAAAGATGTCCTTTGAGTACTAAGGCAGTCCTAGCCCAAGCCATGGTTATTTTCAGTTGCCTCATACGTACGCGAAAGCTGGACAACGAATAAGGAAGACCAAAGAAGAACTGATGCATTTGAATTATGGTGTTGGCGAAGAATATTGAATAAACCGTGGACTGCCAGAGGAATGAACCAGACTGTCTTGAAAGGAGTACAGCCAGAATGCTCCTTAGAAGTGAGGATAATGAGACTTTGTCTTGCGTACTTCGGACGTGTTATCAGGAGGGACCAGTTCCTGGAGAAGGGCATCATTCTTGGTAAGGTAGAGGGTCATCAAAAAAGAGGAAGACCCTTGACAAGATGTATTAATACACTGGCTGCAACAGTGGGCTCAAACATAGCAACAATTATGAGCATGGTGCAGGACCAGGCAGTGTTTCCTTCTGTTGTACGTAGTGTTGTTATGAGTCGGAACCAACTTGACGGCACCTAACAACAAGGACTCAATTTTTAATACTAGGGATGAATTTCTAGTTTAAAATCCCAAGATTTAATATGATTTAATATTTCTTTCAAAAGGATGTGAGAGTGAGTAGAGAAAAATATTACTTTTTATAGGCAAGGGGATGGTGGGGATAATGTAACAAATGTCACATCTGAGAAACTTGAGCCCATTTACTTGAAAATAGCTTAGGGATTCCATTGCTAAATATATGAATTTATATTGCCACTAATTTTTGAAATTTCAGAATAGAGATAATATTTTTATAATTTCCTTTTTGGTGTTAAAATACATTTAATATATTCTACTGTGTAAAAGGGTATTTTCAACAGCATGATAGATGTGAATAATTTTCTGTTTCAGCATTAGTTTTACAATTGTTTCTCATTACAAACATTATTTTAATCAATATGATGAGATGAAACTTAGTGTAATTAATGAATTTTCATATAGGTATTATACTTCAAAAATATATTTCTATATCTGTCTCAAGGTAAGTCATTTGTACAGATGGGTTACAAATTTGAAGCTTTCAAATACGTTACTTACTGTTCATGCTTTTATGCTGTAATTTTATCACCAGCCGGGCAACTTGGAACACTTAAATAAAACTTCATTAAGATGTTTCCTTTTGTGCTCTCCTTATCTACGATTAGTTCAAAGGTCATAGCAATATTAACAGTAATGCTATTAATTCTGATAAAGCAGCTAACATTGCCTGAGCAGTCTCTATAAGCTAGGCAGTTTACATTCATTGCCCCATTAATATTATCAATAACTAAGTGCTTTAGCTATAGCTATCACCTTTATGGAGCCCTGATGGCTCTGTTGTTGAGTTTGGCTGCTAACCAAGATGTTGGCTGTTCGAATCCACCAGCTGCTCCTTGGAAACCTTGTAAGGCAGTTCTACTCTGTCCTGTAGGATCGCTATGAGTCAGAATCAACTCAATGGCAACCGTTTTTTTTTTTTAAACACCTTTATATGAGCTTGTAAAATTTTGCAGTGGTTAAGCACTCGGCTGCTAACTGAAAGGCCAGCGATTTGAATCCACCAGCCACTCCAGTGGGAGAAAGATGTGGTAGTCTGTTTCTGTAAAGATTTACAGCCTTGGAAACCCTATGGGGGCAATTGTACTCTGTCCTGCAGGGTCTCTATGAATCAGAATTGACTCGATGCCAATGGATATTTTGGTACCACCTTTATGACAGAAGAGAAAATGGAAGTTAGTGGTGGTAACATAAATTTTCTAAGATTATATAGCTAGTAAATGGTGGCATTAGGAGTAGACTAGAAGCAGCCGATTTCATGATCACTGCTTTTAAGAATTATGCCTTTGCCAAAATGTACCATTGCCTCAAATATTTGCTTCAATGTCTATCCCAGACTCTACCCAAGGAGATTCTGATTCAGATTTTGACTCACAAACTACTCTGAAAATACAGTCTGAGAACTACTGGAAGGTATTTATATGCCTCTCCAAAATGGTATATTATTACTTTTAACTGAAGGTTTGAAAACTATACAAGTATTCTGTGGTAGGCTGAATAATGGCCCCTGAAGATTTCTAAGTTCTAAATCCTGGAACCTGTGAATATTACCATATTTGACAAAGACTTTGCATATGTGATTAAGGACCTTGAGATGAAGATATTATCCTGGATTATACCTTTGGACCCTAAATGCAATCACAATGCTCTTATAAAAGCAAAGTAGAAGGAGATTTCATACAGAAGAAAAGACAATCTGAACAGAGAAGCAGAGTTTGGAGTGATACGGCCACAAACCAGAATATGCCAGCAGCCACCAGAAGCTGGAAAAAACAAGAAATGGGTTGTCTTCTAGAGTCTGGAGGGAGCACAGCCCCGCTAATACCGTGATTGCCTCTCACTGACACTGATTTCAAATTTCTGAACTCCAGAACAGTGAGAAGATAATTTACGTTATTTTAAGCTGTCAGTTTGTAGTAATTTGTTATAGCAGCCGTAGGAAATTAATACATATACCATATGATGGCTTTATAAATTTACTGTCATTCCAGAAATTAGTGAAAATTTATCATGTTTAAAAATTTACTTTTGGAATATCTGAAGAAAAGCTTTGTTTATCAATCTAGTTTATCTAGAGTCTGGGTTCTAGCTCATTGCATGTGGGTGGGTGGCCAGATTTAGCCAAAATAAATTATGACAGGATGTCAATTAAATTTAAATTACAGATAAACAACAAGTACTTTTTAGTATAAATATGCCTCATGCAATGTTTGGGACATATATATACTAAAAAAGCTATTCATTGTTTAAAATTCAAATTTAACTGAGCGTCCTGTATTTTATCTGGCACATGAAGATTAAGTTGGAAAAGAAGCAGGTGGGCTTGTATAAGAGCTGATGTGCAGAGCACAGGCCCATGTGTTACTGAGTGCCTAGCCCAACAGAAACCTTACAGAAATAAAACATTTTAAAAGATGGAACAGACAAGGCCTAATGGCACAGAAACTGTGCTTCCAGGCTCTCCCTCAGAAAGAAGAGCCAGAGGGCGGAGATACAGATGCAGCTCTGTCCTAAGTTAGACTGAGGATAAGGCTGGAGTGTCTGATCTCCTCATGCGGAGAAATTTGAGCACCTCTTGAGAGTGATAGTAACAGAACCTGGGGAGCTAGGGAGGCACATGGAGCTTTTAGAAAAGGTGTCTCATTGCTGCTTGGATGTGCACAGGTGCAAATGAGATTGTCTGTGATTATCAGCCTTGGGGCACGAATTAATAGGGAGCAGCCTTGAGCTCTTGGAGTTTAAACCACAACAAACCCCTGACAGGAAAAGAATAAATTATGGTCTTGACTCTGTCCTGTTCCAAGGAGGAATGCTGTTGACTCACAGACAGTGTTTGGACTTTGGCAACATCATATTTTACACAGAAAATTATTATCAAACATCCATCAAAATAGAGTTGTTATTCAATCTCATCCATCACTGAAGACAGTGGCTTTTTCTTCTCTGTAGTGATAGTGCAACAGACCAAGATATGTGGTATTGGCTTATGAAGTCATCACATGATATAAATGCACCACAAACCTGGAACTGCAGCTAAAATGTGTGACAATCCCAATGCACTAATAATTGAGGGGTTTTGTTTGTTTTGGTGGAACCCAGTAAATTTAGAACTGACATAATCTATTCTACTTAAATCTGTAAATTTTGATAACGTGTTTTAAAATATTTGACTCTTCATATTAATTTACAGGTATTTTTACTTAAAAAGTTGAATGGATACGTGTGTTAAGCTGTATCTATTCCATCCTTTGAACAATTGGAATCAGGATGAAATCTGCCTGTACTCAGAGGTAAATACTGACCCTAGTGCCCTGGAGAAGGAAGAGTTAAAAGAGGGTTTTAAACAATATTCAAGGGCTGTATTTGGCTGTATTTTTCTCTCATGGCTATTGTTTATTTTTATTGGATCCTGGGGGTTTTATTCTTAGGAATTCTTTGATGTTCCCTTGGAGGAAATTTTTATTTTTGTTTTGGAGAGAGATTTCTTTTCAGATGGTTGTGCTCAAATACTAACAATAGGGACTGTCTGGACCTGCATATTTGGAGGAACTTCCCTGATACATAAGTATAAGATCAACTAAAAAAGAGAGACAGAGAGAAATAGATGCATCTAAGTTCAGGGACCAAATTTGAACACATTTTTGGTATGTCGGCATGTAACCGGATAAAGTTCTTAAAAGGAACATGTAATTAATTAAATCTTATAGTGAGATAAAAGAAACTCAGTAAAAATGTAAATACCAACCTGAACTTAGAACCATTTAACAAAATTTAATTCTTCCACTCAGGCAGTACTGTGCTATTATTTTTTAAATAGTGGTATAATTTTATGCAGTAAAATGCACAAGGATTATTTTTACACATATTTGTTGTTGTTGTTAGGAGCCACTGAGTTGATTCTGACTCATAGCAATCACATGTGATAGAGTAGAACTATCCTATAGGGTTTCCTAGGTTGTAATCTTTACGGGAGCAGGTCGCCAGGTCTTTCTCCCATGGAGCCACTGAGTGGGTTCAAACCATCAACCTTTTGGCTAACAGCCAAGTGCCTAACTGTTGCACTTCTTTACCCTCTAGACACTACAACTTCTTGAAAAGCTCCTTCTCTGGCATTACCCTACTCTCTCCCATGTACTCATGGGAAATGATACAAATTTGTTGGTGGTGCAATGGTTAAGTGCTCGGCTGCTAACCAAATGGTTGGTCATTTGAATCTACCAGCTGCTCCACAGGGAAAAGACCTGACTATCTGCTCCCGTAAAGGTTTCAAACTAGGAAACCCTATGAGGCAGCTCTACTCTGTCACATGATGTCGCTATGACTCAACAGCACACAATAACAATACTATGTTCTTCCTAAGGAGTTAGGGATCTTTGAAAGATTAGCTGAGTTCATGTCTTTGGACAGGAAAAAAACAAAACTAGCAAAATAAACTTGGGGTCTCTTGGAGTAGGGAGAAAAAATATGCTTTTAGAGGTACCCCAAGATAATGATAAAGGTTAAAGAGGTCATCCCAGTGAGAGGGCCATCACCATCTGTGTGGGCAGAGCTCAAGGATCAGTAAGTAAACATTAATTCAGTTCATTAGAATCGTGTAAGCCTTGAAATTCTGAAGTGTTGTTGAAAATAATGTGTTCCAGTGCAAAGCCATACCTCCCAATATGAATGAATTACGTGATGGCCTGACTTCTCCTAGAAACGGAGGAATGCCGAAGGAGTGTGGAATTGGATTTGTTTAGCTGATGCTATACCTTCCCCTTCTTGAGTAGTTCAAAGAGCTATGGTAGCAATAAAGATGAGTCTGTATTTTGATCTCTTTTTCAACTGTGAAATATGAGTTAGAAAGGAAAGAAGAATAAGCTTGCTAAGCTAATGCTGCTGTAGGGTTGCTGAGCCTTCTTTTAACAAGGATTGTGGAAAACCTAAAGCTTAGTCCTATTTAGGATTGTCAGGTCTCAGGGTTTGAGTTTACTTTGTGATTCATCTCTGCCTGCAGTGTTTGCCTTGACACGTGCTGGAGATGGATCCTACTAATTCCCAAGCTTGCATTGACTTGTACTAATTACCCACTGATAAGAGGATTGGATAAATATTACTAAGGCCAGAAGTTCTGGTACCCTGACACTGTTAATTTAAAGGAAACACTTTGATGTCAGAATTCTAAGGAGCACAGGGGAGTAGAGGACCTGCTTTGTGAAGGACCCAGGTTAACCTTCTCTCATTCGCTGGCATCGTTCTCCAGATAGGCCTCCATTGTCCTCCACACACATCTGAAGATGGCTTTTGTTGTGGATTGAATTGTATCCTCCCAAAATATGTGTTGTAAGTCCTAACCCATATAGTGGTTATCATCCTATTTGGGAATGGGTTTTCTCAGTTATGTGAATGAGCAGTATTAGTGTAGTGTATGTATTGTCACTTTCCTTTTGAGATATAAAAGAGTAAGGTTAAGCAAGCAGAGAGAGGGGAAGACTGATGCCACATCACATGAAGATCACCAAGGAATAAGGACTTCCTGCCAGAGCCAAGAGAGGGAGAAAGCCTTCCCCCAGAGCCGGTGCCCTGAATTTGGACTTCTAGCCTCCTAAACTGTGAGAAAATAAGTTTATATTTGTTAAAGCCACTCACTTGTGGTATTTCTATTATAGTAGTACTAGAGTTCTAAGACAGCTGTCATCCTGGAAACAGGTAACAGATGAGCTTTACCATCAATGGAAAAATGCTTTATACAGCCACACCCATATATTTAATTTAGTATTCTTTGTACTTAGGAGATTTTTAACCTTTACCTTCGTTTATTGCTGTTGGACACTATCACATGTACTTCAGTCACCTGGAAAGTTATAGTAATTTGAGGGAAGGTCTCTCCTGAGGAGAGATTTCTCTCATCGGTGACTTTCAATCTGACAAGAGAGAAGGGACTGAAACATAATAGATGTTTTCAGTCATTTAAGAGGATATATTGTTCTTACAGATACCAATAAATAACCAAAACCAATTTACTTTGAAACTGCTTTGAAATTATGTTTCCTTTTTTTTTTATTACAGACACAATTCAATTAAAAGTATGATAGATATAAAGATATGTGGCTCATAATATCTCCTCTATAAAGAGGTAAAATAATGTATGGAGATCTGTATTAATATAATACCTGTAAAGTGAAGTAGATGACATGAACACTTAGATACTTTATGTACATCAAACAATACATTCATCTTTTTAATACAACCCACGAGATAAGTGTTACTGTAATCCATCTATTCTAATGGATGCTGTGATGCATTCTAATACATTCATCTGTTTTCTTCACATATTAATATCTTTGCTGTCTGGATCTGTTTTACAATCCATGATGTCTCATGCTTTTTGTTAGCTAGATGGCAACTCTGATGGGGACGCCATTGCCTGGGCATGTATGAACATCAAAAGTGCTGGTATAAAAACTTTAGCTCAACTGTGAGAAGGAAAATCTCAGAGATAATAGAGGAGTACTCTTTTAAGCACCAGGAACCAAATGGTGATGGGCATGGGAAGGGCAAGTGGTGATTCAGATCTTTTAAACAACCTTCCTGGAACAGGGATCAAAAGTAGACTGGCTCTATATAGTATCAAAGCCAGCATAAGAAGCCTGCACCACTGGCTTTCAGTTCTTTTATATATTATGTTAAGAAATACTGAATCACCAACCCTTTGATGACCCAAAGAACCATACTGTGTGGAAGAAAAACAGATCTGCATGAATTCTGAATATGAAAATTCATGTTTCAGAAAAGTCGGAAGCTAAAGATGAAAAATTTTCACAGATACTTTAATCAATTTATTTATATTTTTCATTTTATGCATGCATAGAAGTCATATGTAATAAAAATTAGTGTTTAATGAAGTCTTTAAGAGTTCAATAAATATAAAATTATTTTAAATAACAAATCATCGAGACATATTCCAACTGGTAGCCTCTTTTGCTTTTTTAGTAGTACATAAAATAATGATGTGCATCACTATTGTTCTTAATTTAGACATAAGAAAGTGGAAGCTTAGGGTACTTCATTTTGCCCAAAGCCATACAGCTAGTAAGTAGTTCACTAGCATTTACATTCAGGTTTATCCCATACCTGACCGTGAGCTGTTAAACACCACATTGTACACACACCTCTACAAAGAAAGTGTTATAAGGCTTTAGAAGAGTATACCTTAGTATAGAACAAAAGCTTCATGTTTTCCTTTCCACCAGCCCTTACAACTTAAACCAAAATTTGCATCTTTCAAAAAGCTTTTCCTGTGTGCCATGGTTCAGCAGTGTAAGAACAGCTTGGGGGAGGCGTCTGACCTCCTCCAACCCCACAAGGGGGGAGGAGAACCAAGATCAATAGCACGAGGCTGACACCCATGAGATGGAGGCCAGACAAGCCTCCTCTCTCTGCCATCTTTCCCAATTCTGACACCAATCGTCCCTCCCACAGCACTCTCTACTGGGTTCGATAATTCATTGCAGTGGCCACACAGAGCTCACAGATCATACTCACAATTATGGGGTTTGTTAGGGAAGTAACAGTTACAATTCAGGCTCAGGAACATTCAGGATACAGTTATTCCATCAGGATAGCCTATTCCTAGCCATGCTCACAGACGCGCCTCTCCCTGGCCCTCAGTCTCCACCCAAAGGCACTCAGCTTTCTCTCTCTGTGGGCCAGGAAGTCCACTGTGCCATCTCCTGCTGCCAGGTCTCTGTTGGTGGGTCTTTCCTGCTGGTCTCTCCTTCCTCGGTGGTGTTGGGCTCCTCGTCTGTGTTCTGGAAGTGGCTCTCTTTTAAGGCAAGACTGACCAATCCCCTTGGTATTCCACGATTACCCTATCACACAATCACCTGGGTAGGAATTACAAGACCATGGCTAGAAAGGCTACACAAAAAGTAATTCATCGCACTGCAGGCAGCAGTTATTTTAGCACTAGGCAGAAGACAGAAGAATCAGTTTCAGAATCAAAGTAGTGCAAAGCCAAGAAGTCTTAAACACAGTACATAAACCAGAAGGTTTTGACCAAGACCAGGATATTCATTTTCGTGCTGGAGCTGTAATATTTGCAGATGTAATTACTGATCATGCTTTCCTCGCCAGTGATAAATACATGAATCTGAATACAAACATTTTAGCATAAAATTCATTAGTGACAGCTGGATCCAGATATACAGATGGCATTCTGGGAACATGTTTGCCAGGATCCGCCTCTCTAAAAAAGTCGTTTCTACCAATGGTTTGCCAATTCGAATCAATAACACAAGTTCCTACTGTTTGAGAAAGCTACTGTCATTCTGTACTGGAGATCATATTCACCCACTTCAACCACTGTGACTCTAGAGGTTGAAATTTTACTGTATGTTAAGTTGGAGTATATATTCAAAGGTAACGATTATAATTTTTGATTCAAGTTCAACTCCTACTTATATATATAAAATTCTAAATAGGATAGTATAGAAACATTAATCATCTGGTGATCAGATCAGACTAGCCTCAATTTGAGTGGCTGACATAGCAGATGTTTATTTAGTCTCTGTGACGTTAAGGGCAATCAAAAATTCTTCTTAAAAGGGAGTTTGCTTAGCTGTTATACTACATCTTTCAAGGAAATCTAAGCAAATTTTCTAAAGCCTGTGTGTTCCACTAATATTAGCTACTAACGTTACTATTTTGTCCCACTTAATAAAACTCAGAAGTAACTTTACATTTACACTGTCTACTTAAAAACTGCCAGTGACTTACCCTTGGCTATGTGTGTGATTGATATAAGTACGGATAAGTGGAGACATACAAAGCACTTTGTGGAAGTATAGCAGAAACCCTCATAACAAAGACACTCAGCTAAGACTCGAAGTGTAGAGGAAAGAGATTGGGTAAGGGGGTCAAGAATTTTTTCCAATAATTGATGGTATATGAGCAAAATATAAAAGAAATATTACTGAAATGAATGGGCAAACAGGAGCATTTCATGCAGTGAGATCAGTAGGTGTGAAGGCATAGAGGCATAAAGAATGAGGTATCTTTAGGGAGCTATAAATCATCCTGCATTAGAAATTGGGTGGAGTGGGGGATTTGGTAAGAGATGGACCTGGAGACTTGGACAAGAGTCATACCATGACAAATTTCTCATACAATATAATAGAATTGGACTTCGAAGTGTAGAAGAAGGACGATTCTAATTTTTTTTAGAGTTTTTTTTTCACAAGTTTCTATTTAAGTTGCAAAACTAGTACAACGAATTCCCACATACCCTTCAATTAGATTCAAAAGTTGTTAATATTGTGCTACATTTGCATGTGTGCTCTCTCTCTCTCTCTCTCACACACACACACACACACACACACACACACACACACACACAGTTATCATACTCAGGAAATTTAACAATAGTTCGGTGTCCCCAGTTATCTCTTTTTTATAATTTTTTATTTTTGTTTTTGTTTTTAGTTCAGGATCAAATGAAAGGTCATGCTTGCATTTAGTTGTTATGTCCCTTTGTTGTTGTTAGCTGCTGTCAAGCCAGCCCCAACTCATGGCGACCCCGTGTTTTAAGAGGAGGATTGGTGTGCTTGGCTTTGAAGTCCTTCTAGAGGTAGTGGGAGTGATGAATTTAATGTAACAACTCTGACTGCAGGAACTGTTAGTAATCAAAGGTCTGGGTTTGGGTATGCACTACAGTCATGATGATGGATCTGAAGAGGAACAATGCAGTAGAAAAAGTACGTACGAGGTAAAACAGGCAGGACTTGGTGAATGAAGTGGGGAATATAAAGAGAGGGAGGCTTCTCAGATAACTCAGGTTTCTGCCTTTCATGGCTGAAAGCTAACTTTCACCAACATAAAAATTAAAACGGGTAGAATGAATTTGATTGTGAAGAGAATCAGGACATTAAAGAAGAAAATTACTTCTTCCTAAAAATTCGGAGACCCACTCTTTTTTATTTTTTCCTTCTGCAGTTCTATTTCTTGTATGTTGACAAAAAAATTGTATTTTAAAGAAGTGGCCTGTTATTCCACTGCTGTTATGGAATGAATTGTGTCCCATTGAAGAGACATGTTGAAGTCCTAGCCCCTGCACCTGTGACTAACCTTGTTTGGGGGAAATAAGAGTTTTTCTTTTTGGGTGTTAACAGTTACATTAGTGAAGTTAAGTGGACTAGAGTGGGTCATAATCCTAATCCCTTCTGGTGGCTTCTTATAAAAGAGATAGACAGGCACTGAAGGAGAGGCACATTCAGGAGCAAGACAACTTGTGAGGATCCACCTACAAGCGGAGGAACACCAAGAAACTGGAGGAGACACGGCAGCATCTTCTACTAGAGCCAACAGAGAATGAGAGCATAGCCCTGCTAACACCTTGAATTCAGACTTCTAGCCTCCAAAAACAGAGCCCTTGTGGCACAGTGGTTAAGCTCTTGGTTGCTAACCAGAAAGTCAGAGGTTCGAACCCACTAGCCACCAGCTTCTCAGCAGGAGAAAAGACGTGGCATTTGGCTTCCATAAAGATTACGGCCTTGGAAACGTTTTGGGGCAGTTCTACTCTGTCCTGTAGGGTCTTTATGAGTTGGAATTGACTTGACAGCAGCAGGGTATGGGGTAGTGTCCAACACTGTGAGAAAATAAATTTCTCTTCTTTAAAGGCACCCATGTTGTGATACTTGGTTATGGCCACCTAGGAGACTAAGACAACTGCCAATAACAACACTGATGTGGGAATCTTAAAAATATAGATACAAAAGTTTGATATTGCTACTAACTTCATATTTCTTTGCTTCATCTTTATTTTCTATTGATTCCTTGGATATACATTAAGATTTTCTTCTTCACTACAAAAGGAAAGGTCACTTAAAGATCCTCTTCAGTCAACAGTTACCTCATTACTCATATTCTCACAAAAATTCCTTTTAAAAATATTTAACAAGGAACCAGATTTTCTCAATGAGGCATGTTAACTCAGGAGCAGTTTAGACAAATTTGGAAACTTAGCCCACTCTTTCTGACTCTAAGAATTTACTTAGATTCAAAGATGAAACACTTTAATTTAATGGGTATTCATTGAAATTGTTGGAACATATTTTTAGCTTCACATTTCTCAGTAGAAACATGTCAGAGTGTGCATGTTGATCAGTTAGTACTATACAAACAATGGAAATTAAAGTTATCATCATGTCAGTTAGCTGTTTCATAGCTGATGGGTTTCTCCAGGTGTTGCAGGTATTTGGTAGGAGTTTGTTGTGTTGCAGGTATTTGGTAGGAGTTTGTTGTTTTCCAGGTATTTCTGGAAAGTTGTTGCTACAGTGATTGTATAGTTTAAAATATAGTTTAAGACTGGCTATAGCTGCTTAAGGAGCCCTGGTTGCACAGTGGTTAAGCACTTAGTTGCTAACCTAAAGGTTGACGATTCAAACCTACCAGCCACTCTGTAGGAGATAGATGTGGCGTTTGGCTTCCATAAAGATTACAGCTTTGGAAACCTTATGGGGTAGTACTACCCTGTCCTATAAGGTCTCTATGAATTGGAGTTGACTCGAAAGTGCACAACAATAATTGATGCTTAACATTTACACTACAGAAAAGTGACCTCATGGGTATTCATTATTTCTTGAGGACTTCTTAACCTTGTTGACTCAGCTTAGACTTGCACCCCCAGAACAGGAGTCAGAAAATTTTTTTTTGAAAAGAGTCAGAGTGTAAATATTTTCAGCTTTGCAGGTCAAATGATCTGTGTTAAAATTTCTCAGCCCTGTCTTTGTAGCATGAAAGCAGCCATAAATAATCTGAGGGTGGCTGTGTCCTAATAAGGGCAGCCATATTGGTACAAACAGTTAAACACTTGCCTACTAAACTTGGAAAAAAGGGCCTGATGATTCACTCTTAAAATTTCATAGCCATGAAAACCCCATGGAGCACAGTTCTACTCTGCACACATAG
>NW_004444182.1:505090-537662 GCF_000243295.1 Trichechus manatus latirostris
TGTGTGTGTGTGTGTGTGTGTGTGTGTGTGTGTGTGTTTTACTGGCTCTTCCTTTCTGGTTATCCAAGATTCCTTCTTTTATAATTTCTGTTATATTTGATATACTTCTTTAGCCATTCTTTGAGGGAAGGTCTGCTTGCTACAATTTTTTTTTTCCTTCATCTAAAAAATGTTCTTATATTCCTTTAATTTAACCTGTAATTTAATCTAATTTTTAATGATAATAAAAAATAATCTTCTGCACTTGTTAGGATTGGCTAGATTATAAAAACCAACCAGACCAAACCCGCTGCCATCAAGTTGATTCTGACTCATAGCGACTCTATATTATGAAATCTCAGTGGCTTAAAGCAATAAATATGTACCTCTCATTCAAGGCCCCGTTCGGTGTGGATCAGGAGCCGCCTTCCGTCTTGCAGCTTGATCCTCAGAAGCACATGGCTTCCAGGTTGCTCCAGCTGAGGAAGAGAACCAGAGCAACTCATTGCTGTAGAGTGGATCCCAACTCATAGTGACCCTAAAGGACAGAGTAGAACTGCCCCATAGGGTTTCTAAGGCTGTAAATCTTTACAGGAGCAGATTGCCAGGTCTTTTCTCCTGTGGAGCTGCTGGTTCAAACCACGACCTTTTGGTTAACAGCTGAGCACTTGACCACTGCACCACCAACGCTCCTCTAGGGAAGAGTGGGCTATGTGATTTAATAGGATTTTGTTTTTTTAAAATTTTTTTATGAGCAAGTCCTGGAAAGGACTTATATCACTTTGGTCTACAAAATATTGGCTTATGCCCAACCACATGATCCCACAGGAAGCTGAAAATTAGAGTTTTCTTTGTGTAAACATATAACATATTTTCCTTCCTGCTGCAACTATTTTCATTTTACAAGATACAGTGAAAAGCAAACCTTCTTTTCCCTCTTACTATGAACTTTTGGATATAGTTTTAATTACATATTTGAGGGGCTTTGCCTGCCAATTTTCCTGAGATAATTAATAAAAGCCATCTGTATACATAATTCTTTTGCTTTCAAAAAAAAAAAAAAAACCTGTAGACTGTAGTATGCTGCAAGATTTCATAAACACTAAGTTTTATCAAAGAGTGTCAATCTAATGTGCAGATGAAATTGAGCAAAGTTAATTAGCATTATATTAAGCCACTTCAGAAAGATCTCATAGAAGTATGCTGTTCTTAGGTTAATGTGAAGTTTCCTTTTAGAGACAATGGTATCAGAATTCTTCACTAAATGTGAAAACTCAGCAGAAAAAGTATCTGCTATCAATTGCATTGCTGCCTACACAGGCAACATTTTTTGGTCAGATCCCAGGAAATTAATGAACAGATTTGATTTTGCTTACCTTGGAGAACTGATAAAAATCTCACTCCAAGGTAATGTGAAGGAAGCTATAACCTTTCATTTTCTATTCTTTTAAGAATAATCAAAACAATTAAAAAATCCCTACAGCATTCAAAGTTTTTTTTTTTTCACTCCCAGCTATATTAATGCTGATTTATCAGAACCATCTATACCCTAGGCTATAATAATCTTTTCTATGAAATCTGACTTTGTGAAAGGTTGAATATTTTTAATGATAAAATTATTTTTCTTCTACTTTAACTTGTCTAGGTATTTCTAATGTACTAAACATTGAGACTGTTCTTTCTTTTCCCCAAAGAACAGATACATGGAACATAGAACTGTTATATACTGACACTATGTATATACCAAAGGAAACATAAATAATAAATTTTGCATAACTAAAATCCACTTAACTGTGTTATTTTAATATTTCTTTTATTGCTAAGGACATAGAGATGAGGGCCGATTAATTTGACCAGGAAGAGAAGAGTCAAAGAAAGGTAGAGAAATAGTAAAATTTGTACTAATCTTCGAAGAAAGAATGTGAGAGTGTTCGGTGATTAAGAATGGAAAACAATATTCTAGAATAAAGGCATTAAGACATAATCTGGGTGCAATCCGGTGTTGGTATGGGGCATATGAAAGGTATAAATAGAGTTGAAGCTGAAAAATAGTGTTCTAGAAACTTCTCAACATAATTAAAATGTTATTTAAACCCTTTCCTAGCAAACAACTACACTAATTCAATCAAAAAATTCAATTAAAAATAAGTTATTCAGAGATGAATAAGAACATGAATAAGGCATGACTGTTACACATTTTGATACAATGACTTTCACGGCATCATCTAGTTACTATGACAACATTTGACAGCTGTTTTCAAGATACTTTACAGATTGAATGTCAGAGGTCTTCCTGATTTATTCATGCCAATGCTTAGAATGTTACAGAAAAGCACCAGAATGTGAAAAGCATGGTGGTACGTCAAGTCAAAGTTCTGTATCATAAACAAACAGGATGGAATCAATTGGCATCCACGCCCCAGTGATAAGCATCTCAGCAACCCATTCTGAACATGCTGATATTGCTTACATTATTGTTGAAAGGTGGCATTTTGGAAGATACCAAGTATTAAGATGACTCAAATTACTGTTTCCAGATACAAGCATTAAACAGTACACACTTGATCATTCCCTTTTCAAAAGTAAATGTGATAGTCCTGTATATATCATTTATTCATTTCACACACACATGGAATATCAGTTATGTTCAAGGCATTACACTGGGTACAAAGATGATTATGACAAGAACTTTTAATTAGTGGGAGAAAGAGTGATAAACACACACAAAAGAGTCTAATGAAGAGAAAAATACATGTCTCCGGAAGAAAATTGATTAGGAGTAATTAAAACTAGATCTTAAAGAATGGGAATATTTTGGCAAAGATGTAGAAAGGATATCCTAGGCAGTGGTAAAAGACAGTAAGTGGGAAATTCCTAAGGGGGAGTAGACTGTTTAGTGCTCAGTGGAAATACTTTTATGTTGTATTATTTATGTGACTAAATACAAGAACGTAGTATATATTGAGGGAATGCAACAATTTTTTACTTAAAAAAACTTACCACTGTTATATTGTTATATCCTATTTATGCCTAGAGACTGTGTTTCTTTTTTACTACTGTGGTTCACTTTCTCTTTTACAGCTTACTTCAGCTTTAGTGGACACGACACTTCATTGCCTTAGTTTCCATTAATGTGTGTAGATAATTCGAAACTATTTGATTCCGGCCATCCAATTATCACTCACCATTGATGGCCAAGTCAGACATATTATTAGAATTGACCACATTTCCTCAATCATTGGGTGACTGGGTTTTTTATTGATAGCTTGTGAAACTAGTTTGAGGTATTTTGTTTTACTTAAAAAACAAGCTTAGACACAGTAAGAAAAAGATCTGCCACCACTGTATTTTATGGTTGAATCTAGAATGAAAGTTCAGTGTTTCAAATCTCTTTCAGAAGCTTATCTTGAGAAATGATAACACAATTTCACATCAATAGAGCAGTCATTCACAACTTCCATGTTTTTATTTTTCTGTTGCCCTTTGTAGCCCAGTAATTTCAATTGGTGATTATGCAGTTTTTTTCCTTCAAAATTTTTATAAGGATTCACACTAAGAAACACATTTTTCTTCATGACCCAGTACTAAAACAAAGATCTCATGAAGCAGTATGGTTCCCTGATATTTTTTATTTTGTCTTATGTTATTAGAAATGTGCTCATTGAGCTCCATTAGGTTTCTTTCACCATCACTCATGGTCTGAAGCCTACAGTTTGAAAACTTTTATTCCAAGACAATCTGATTTCTACCCATTTCTTTCAATACAGAAAATAAAATTGAGACTTTATTTCTTGATCAGTTGTTTTGCTACTTTACATAATCTCCCTTACATTAATGTATTCAATCTACTTTTTGACATTTTATTAAAATGAAAGAAATTTTATCTAGACTTGAGGCTACAGATGTTTTCAAAATAATGACAATGAAGGAATTGTACGTGAAGAACCAATTTATAATATTTTCTCCTTGTCAGGATGAAACAATGAATCATTTTAATAATTTTGATGTTAAGAATTAATTTGTAGATTTAAGAGCTATGACAGTGAAGTATAATATGGTTGGTTAGCTTCTGTGGGAAAATGATTCACTGAGTTATATAAAAATGCCAGAGAGAGCTTGAAGTAACCATGAGTTTTGTTGTTGCACATTTTTATGTTAATGAAAAACTACTTCTATGTGGAACAAAAACAAATGACATATTGTGCCTATGGGAAGAATTACAGTCTGAAAAGTTTTAGTTATTACACTTAGATTCTCATCATTTTTTAATTTGTATTTTCTGTTGGATTTGATATTGATCTAGCTTTTCCAAACTTTAAGAATCTAAAATTGGTAACAAAAATAGGTTTTTATTTGACTATAAACAGTTATCTCTGTACTACAAATGAGAATATTTTAGCATTCATTGCCAAGTGCACCTGTATTTCTTTACAAATCTTTGTAAATAAAAATAATAAAATTTGTAAGTCTTTCAAAATGTTAGCTATGTGTCACAAAATATGATAATTATCTCTACACAAAATATTTTATTAGTTCTCACAAAACTTTATCTGGAAGCTACTATTTTTTCCCACATTTTAAAGATGACATGAGTTTAAAGGAAATAATCTTGATATGTTTTGAACTTAGCCCCATCTGAGCTCTTAACACTCTGCTGTACTGGTGTTTTTATCACCATGTTTATTTTAATTACTATCATAGATTCAGGCAATCATGTTGCTGTCAATTTAACACCTTCAGAATGAGATAATATGTGCCTACTACACTGTGAAGTTTTACTTCCGTATGTTAGTCATTTCATCAAACATGCACAAAATCTTATCTTCTCTTATTCAAATTGCAACCTCACAGAAGGATCTCATGAAAGCAACATAAAGTGGTAGAGTCAAACTAATAACAACAACAAAAAAAGAAAGGTTATGTGGGCGTTTTAATACTGCTAATGCACATGCAAGAATGCAAATGTGCAAATATGTTCACCTTCATGCAACACAAGGGGGAAAATAAACTAATGTTCATATTCCTGATTCTTCCTTGGAGTAAATACATGGTTCAACAGCATTTCTCTAATGTCATTTATTTGGTTCATACTTAGTATCTCTGATTTTCAGTCATTTGTTTAATATGGATTCAGAGTAATATGTTGCTAGAAGTCAAGTTGCAGAAGGAAGGCAGTGGGGCTGGCAGGTACTAAAGTATTGCCATGAATTTGGAAAGCAAGATTTAACAAGCCAGCCTGCTGAAATCTAAAATGATCTTCCTTACCTGTTTTCTTTTTCTCTCTGCATGGAGTCCATCAATCTCACTAACTACATGTACTTTAGAGCTGTCATGAATGTACATCGGATTTATTAACTTTTAAAAGTTTATTGATAAAAGGCATTCATGGAGTCTTTTTCTTCATTAATTTTAAACTTCAGTGACTAAAACATCAATCCAATTTGTTTAGGACCAGATATTTGTAGTGGTTTTCTTCACCTCAGGTCATTCTATTTTATTATTTTCATGAGGAGGGTGAAGATACATGAATGACTATTTTAAATGAATTATCAGAAATGTATACTTAAGTTAGTTTTTTATAGTAATGATAGATAAGAGTTTGTATAGAACTTTTTTCAGGATACAAAGAACATATTATTCAGATATTAGTTATTACATACATTTAATTAAATTTTTTCTCCCTAGCCAATTATCCTCTTCTTAAAAACAAACAAACAAACAAACAAACAAAAACCCATTACTGTCAAATTCCGACTCATAGTGACCATATAGGATAGAGTAGAACTGCCCCATAGAGTTTCCAAGGAGTGGCTGGTGGATTCAAACTGCCAGCCTTTTGGTTAGCCGCCGAGCTCTTAACCACTGTGCCACCAGGACCCCAATTATCCTCTTATACTACACAGTAAATAGAAGACAGCATTGTATACTATCCTAGAATTATGCAGGACAGCAAATGAGGTAATAATACCGTCTGCATTCAGGCAACAAATTAATATTGAGTTATGGATGTCTCATTTCTTTTTAAGAACTTTAGAATTATTTGATGTTTAAGAGTTTAAATGTGATTGAAAGTGAAGTCACTGAGCTAATAAGAGTCACGTTTGTGTCTTTGACATACTTCAAAGACTTTTATTCATATTCTTATAATTCACCAGCACTTAAACTACCATTTACAGAATGGTTAGTTCATACTTAATAAGTTTAGAGTTTTCTTTGGTTATGAAGATAATTTTCCTCTTGATCTAGGCCAAACTATGGCTATTACAGAAACTAGTTTTTCTAGAAACATCTAATTAAAATATTTCACACAGGCCATCCTGACTCATTTTCTATTTAATACTACAAACAAACATTGATTGTCAATGTTTCTTTTTTTTTTTTCTGTTTGAGAACAAATTTAAACAAATTTTTTTTTGTACTTTAGATGGTTTACAGAGCAAATAATTTCTCATTAAACAGTTAGTACACATATTGTTTTATGACAATGGTTAACAACACCACGACATGTCAACCCTGTCCCTTCTCAACCTTGGGTTCCCTATTAACAGAATTCCTGTCCCCTCCTGCCCTCTAGTCCTTGTCCCTGGGCTGCTGTGCCCCATTAGTCTCATTTTGTTTTATGGGGCTATCTAATCTTTGGCTGAACGGTGAACCTCGGGAGTGACTTCATTACTGAGCTAAAAGGGTGTCTGGGAGCCATACTCTTGGAGTTTCTCCAGTCTCTGTCAGACCAGTAAGTCTGATCTTTTTGTGAGTTAGAATTTTGTTCTACATTTTTCTCCAGCTCTGTCCGGGACCCTCTGTTGTGATCCCTGTCAGAGCAGTCAGTGATAGTAGCTGGGCGCCATCTAGTTGTACTGGACTCAGTCTGGTGGATGCCATGGTAGTTGTGGTCCATTAGTCCTTTGGATAATCTTTTCCTTGTATCTTGTTTTCTTCATTCTCCCTTGCTCCAGAAGGGGTGAGACCAGTGGAGTATCTTAGATGGCTGCTCACAGGCTTTTAAGACCCTAGACACTACTCACCAAAGTAGAATGTAGAACATTGTCTTTATAAACTGTGTTATGCCACTTGAGCTAGATGTTCCCCAAGACCATGGTCCCCACAGCCCTCCACCTAGCAATTCGGTCTCTCAGGGAGTTTGGACATATCTATGGAGCTTCCATGAGATTGTCAATGTTTCCACATTGCTTCTTCTCTGCAACACTCTAATTAATGACTAAAAATTGAAAGAAAGAAGCATCTTTTCCTTTGATCATTTTTAAATGATTGATAAATATTTAAATCTAGATGACAAAGACACATCACTAAGTTGTGTTTGCTGAAGATCACAATGTAAGAACTTCCTAGACCTGCGCTGTCCAATACAATAACCACTAACCACATATCAGTATTTAAATTACAGTAAAACCTTCCAAAGCTGGAACCTGTGTAAGTCGGAAACCTATCAGAGAAGGATAACTCAAATATTTTCCACTAAAACGAGCAATAGAAAAGTGGTAAGACTGCACCCTGTCAAAGACGGAAAATGAGTGAGACTCAGAAAAACAAGACAGTCTCGTCAAGTTCTGGCTGTCACAGGTTTCGCTGTACAAAGAACAAATATAAAAAAAGAGTTAAACTCATTGCCACTGAGTCAATTTGGACTCATAGTGACCCTATAGGACAAAGTAGAACTGCCCTGCAGGATTTCCAAGGCTATAATATTTAAGGAAGCAGACTGCCTACTGTGGATCCGCGGGTGGATTTGAACTGCCAACGTTTCAGTTAGCAGCTGAGTGCTTAACCACTGTGCCACAATAGTCACATGCAGCTAGTGGACACCATATTGGATAGTGTGGTTATAGAGTCCTTCCATCATTGTAGAGAGTTATAATGGACAATCTTGGCCTAGAATCCCACAAGAGTAGAAAAAATATGTACACATTCAATACAGATGTGTCCTCTTTGTGTTATATATAGATGTGTTGTATTGAGTTCATTATGCTTTTGTGAAAGGTAAGTACTATCTGCGTTTTGTCAACAAGGAAGGTTATACAGAGTAGCTGAGGAGGTGGTTGGTGGCTGCTCAGTCTGGGTTTCTCTGCGGCTGTTGTGGTAGTGAGAGAGGCCAGGCCAGCCACTCCAGGCTGGGACACTCCTGGGCCATCTCCTCATCATCTCTACCAACATCTCAGACCTTTCAACCTTAATAACATTAAAGTATAGGACATCTAAACCTCTTATTGCCTTATTAAATCTCAACTAATAAACTACTTGGTGTGGGTATCTGGTCACTGTCGAGTAATCTGTTGAACTGCCAGTTATACCATTTTTACAGAAGGAGGGAGCATTTTTCTCTGTAAAATTAGAATAAGATCTCTGTAGCAAAGTAATAGTTCTTTTGTAAATTAACTTTCTATTCAAGGTAAGTACTTAAACAAAATAAAATTTTAAAGAAATATTTCCTTGGGCAGAACTGGTTATTCTTTGAAGCAATACATTGATGATACACTTGAAAATATGTTGCAAATCTTAAAATCCTGTGTGAATTATTATTAATGTAACCCAGTTAACTTTAATTTCTGAAGTCTTGAAAAAATACATTAATTACTGTACAAAAAGGATAAGTTCTATTCAAAATTATATTCTTTTTAATAAAAAAACATGATAATTAGGAAAACGCTATTTATGTGTACATTCTTAGTTCCTCAGTTGCAATGGTTGAGAAAAAGGCACCTCTCCGTCTTTCCCTGCCTGTCGCCACCATTGTCTAGGTGAACAGCTTGGGAAACAGATTGCTTACATCAACATACTCTTTAGAGTAAAATTCCTGGCAAAGAATCTATAGTACACATACTATATGAATCTAAGGGTTTTATTTATTTTCTCATGTATTTTCCTTGTACTAATGGTTCACAAAGATTAGTATCGTATTTCATCTTTCATACCTTTTTGTAATGAGATATTGTGAATACATGCTGCTGTCTCCATATACTTGGGGAATGGTAACGATAAGCAATAAGTGTTCGATTTGGCTTGGTTTTTTATTTAATTTTTCAGAGAAGGCAACAAAAAGAAGTGACTTGTATTTTTTTCCCTAATACTTACATTTTATGTGTCTGAGTATAATTCCTTTATTCCCAGAATATTACAATGATATAATTATTAAATTGGATATCAAATGGGACCCTCTTTAAATCATGTATAAATAGTTAATATCACAACTCAAAAAGGGAAATTGAATGGAAAAGGAAAAAGTCTGGAAATAGACGAGGCTTACATCATCGTTTTCCACGTGAAATGTGAGATATAAATATTATTACTTAAATTTATTTAATTTGCTTCTAGTGCTTCTTGGAAACTTTAGTTAATTGGTTTACAAATGTATTCTGATATATTAAAAAATTTCTGAAACAGATGTGCAATATACAGATCAGCTTAGGCAGAAAGCATTAATGAGTGCTTCATCACTGAAACTGTTCCCACATAAATAGTCCCAGAATCAGCTAGGAGAGGTGTTAACAACTCTTGAATTCCATGTCTTCTGTGCCTTAGGCACCCCTGTAGCCACTGATCCTCCAGAGGGTCTTCTCTTTGTTCCTCCAGGCTAACATTTTTCCACGCAATTATCTCTTTAGTGGATAAAAGCAGGGACGGATTATTCAGTAGGCAAGGTAAGCAGGGTGCTTACCTTGCTTACCACATCATCTGTAGTGAACAGTTTCACATGGATGAATTTCACATCAAAGATGTGGTGAAACCCATGTGAAATTGTTCACTACAGATGATCTGTTAAGAAAGTTCAACTGTGTTTACTTCATCTACTGGATAATCCGACCCTGGATAAAGATTCATTTTAACCAATCACTCACTCAGGGTTTTGCAGTGGCATTTAACATGGAGGAATTAATGATTTAGAGAAAAAAGAGCTCTCCTGTCCCGTCGTCCTCATCTGGTTCATCTGGGTGAGCTCCTGACATGGATCCCTGAGTGTGTTCTCTGAGGCATCTGCATCATGAGGAAAGAGGATCTGTTAAAAAAACAGATCATAAAGCATGTTAAACAGAGCAACGAGCTGGGACATGCTTTCCTTCCTCCCTTATCCTCCCCCTCTTCCTTCTTCCCTTCCTTCTTAAATCTATATGTGCTTCCAGCTTTTGTTACAACATTTAGCCAAAGCTGTCCTTTAGCATTATAATTATACAAATTGGTTCATTTCTCTGAAGGATTTCACAATGGTGCTAGAAGATCTTTTCTTTGTTTTAACTTATTATTCTTAAACTCTTTTTTTTATTTTCCTTGTACTATCTCACTCTCTTTCTGGCCTAAGTACCTCATATGCTTACTACTCATTCAACCTGTTGCAATGGAGTGGATTCTAAGTCATAGCGGCCCTATATGACAGAGTAGACCTGCCCCAAAAGGTTTCCAGTGCTGTAAGTCTTTACGGAAGCAGATTGCTACATCAGACTGCCACATCTTTCTCCTAAGGTGTAGCTGGTGGGTTCAAACCACTGACCTTTCAGTTAACAGCCAAGCTCTTAACCACTGTGCCACCAGGGCTACTTAATATACTTACTAGACCTTGTAAAATGTATAACCAGGGTGGTGCAAACAGTTAAGCACTTGACTACTAGCAGAAAAGCTGGTGGTTCGAACCCAATCAGAAGAGCCTCAGAAGACTGTTCTGGTGATCTGCTTCCGAAAGGTAGCAGCTAAGAAAACCCAGTGGAGCAAGTCTACTCTGCTCACATGGGTCACCATGAGTCAGAATTGACTCATCTTAGCAACTAACAACAACAGTCTCAAAGAGGGCGAACTATTATTCTCTACTTATTTCTGTGTCTCCTTGAAGCAGCACTTTATATCTCAGCAGGCATGAGTATACTTTAAGTTGGATAAATATGTATTTTTTTATTTTATGAATGCTTCTCGCCCACAAATGTAATATCTGGAATATCTACCTAAATGAACTATCTAAATAAAGAAATCCACAATAAAGGGAGTAAGAAGGGACAGCATACATGAAGCTTACTTGCTTTATTGATGTTTTTTAAAACTCATTTTTAAAAGGTTATTTGAAAAAAAAAGTTATTCTCCCACCAGTTTCTGAAACTCTTTTTTTTCTTACCTCCTTCTCTTTCCCTTACCTCTAGAGTGAAGCTCATCACCTCTGAGTATCAGTGTATGTGTTAATTTTAGTTTCTCCGAAACCACATGATTCTTTTTATGAATGAAAACAGTTGAATTGATATTTAAAATATGTTATAAATGCTCTGGGTGCAATTGAAGAATTTACAAGGTTTGTTTGGAGCCATTTCCTCATCCACTAATTTACTTTTCCGTCCCCTTCACTCCCTACAACGTAAGACTGAAAATTAAGTCTTGTAAATATATGATTGTTGATGAGGTAATAGCCTGTGGTAGCCATGTGTGTTCAACAGTGGGTCTCAACAGAAACCCGCGACATAAATAAATGTGAAGTAAATGCGCTGCAGTCAGCAATCTTCACATACTTAATACTTGAAGCTGCTGCTGATGTCTCCTAGTGATTAAAGCCAATTCATCTTCTCCACATTTTTCTTTTTTTAATAAAAGTATAATTTGATATTGTTGACTTCTTCCTTCTTCTTAGTACTCTCTTAGTTTCCTTGGTTCTTCTTATCTTTGATTTTACTTTACCTGTTTGGTAGCTTCTATTTAGTCTACTTCAAACACCCACTTTGCCCCGACCCTTCCCTTCCTCCTCCCATTAGATATTAAAATTTGTGGCAGTATTTTCAACACTTGGTGTACATCAAAAGGAGCCCTGGTGGCACAGTGGTTAAGTGCTCAGCTGCCAACCAAAAGGTTGGTGGTTCGAACCCATCAGCTGCTCTTTGGGAGAAAGATGTGGCAGTCTGCTTCCGTAAAGATTACAGCCTTGGAAACCCTATGGGGCAGTTACACTCTGACCTGTAGAGTCACTTTGAGTCGGAATCTACTGAATGGCAATGGGTTTTGGTTTTTTGGTTTGGTGTACATCAGAATTATCTGAGAATAATTTTTTAAACACAAATTTCTAGGCCCCTACCTTGGAGAAAGGAGTCCCTGGGTGGCACAAATGCTTAATCTCTCAGCTACTAACCAAAATGTTGGCAGTTCCAGTCCACCCAGAGGTGCCTTGGAAGTCAAGCCTGGCAATCTACATCTGAAAAATCAGCCACTGAAAACTCTATGGACCACAGTTACATTCTGACACACATGAGATCGTCATGAGTCAGAGTATGCTCTACAGCAACTGTGTTTTTTTGTTTGCTTGTTTTTTACCTTGAAGAAAAGCTATTAATCAGTATCTTTGTACCCTTTGTACTATTCTCTTGCACTAGGATTCAGACAATGGGGACTTAAAACACAGCTTGGTATCAGTCATTAGGAAAAATGAAAACACCCCCATGCCTGCCCATTGCTGCATTGAGGCTGCTTAAAATAAACCTTTATAATTAGTTTTCGATGCGATTTTACTTTTAGGTATCCTCCCAGGCTTTGACTAAATGATCAAACAAAAGACACTTTTGTAACTGGTTACTATTTTCTTGCATCTACCATTTATACTTCTAGAAGAGCATTTTATTACTCAAAAATATCATTCCATCAGATCATAATCGATAAAACGCCTATTTTAGTGTCAAGGAATGTGAGGTTCAGACAGTTAAGTGACTTGCCCAAGCCAGTCATTCCATCATTCCATGGCAGAAACTAACCTTGAAGTCTGGTCTCATATGTTCCCTGCCTAGCACCTATTCTGTTTGATCTGTGTTTTCCAAGTTATTCTAATATGAACTTTAATTTCATTTTGGTGAAAATTGAGGAAAATTTGATTTTACAAGTTCTTCCTTGTTTTAGGAATGAACATTTTTCCCCAACTAATTTGTTAAAAATATCCTCATAAAGTACTCTACTAAAGTGCTTTTGTTTTTGAGAAACTATATAAAATCACTACTTCTCTTTATCAATTTAAGATATGTGCAGCTTGTAAAAATAAGGATGGAGAGAATAAGATTTTCAGATGTAAGTTTTAAAAATGAGTGATACGCAAGAACATAGAATGTGAATGAAAGATATTTAGAAAAAAGTGGGATGCATGATATGGAAAACCTCATTCTGCTTTCCAATATGATTTTAAGTATTTTACCCTGATTATGAAATGATCATTTTTAAAATATGAAAAAGAATGCTTTTATTATTCATTCATCTTGTTCCTCTGGTGTACACAAAATGATTTTTGAGATTTATAAGCTTAGAAAACTTGAGGGAGGACTGCTGTGTATCCAAGAATCAGTGGAGTTTAATAATTTTGTCATAATAGCAGTAATTAGATCATCTCAGACTTGGCTCTCAATTCAAATGTAGTCATTTATGTTTCTTGGTGATCCCCAAGATCCACTCGGAGAGAAGTTATGTAGTTCTTTAGTGAAGATTGGAAATAACATACACCCGTCATGGAGACTGCATTGACTGCAAAGGGAAAGAAAATTCATAACAATTGGCTATAATCATGGAACCAGATGCTCTTTCAAATATTCATGAAGATCATAAAACAGTCCTGTGGTTGCTATTCATTACTGGTACATTTATGTATCCTTCTAGTCTTTGGATAAATTATCAAACAAAAGATATTTTGAAACTGAGTATTATTGTCTTATGCGTATTAACGCATCTATATTCCCTTTTTGAGTTCTGCTTTGAATTGATTATGTTGGTGAAAACTGGAAAACTATTGTTTGCAGTATAACTCTTGCTGTTATTGGTGGTTGCCACTGAGTCAATTCTGACTCATGGTGACTCTACATGTGCAGAGTAGAACTGTTCCATAGGGTTTTCAAGGCTGTGACCTTTCAGAAGCAGATCTGCAGACCTTAATTCCAAGGAGACTCTAGGTGGATTTGAACCGCTAACCTTTCAGTTATTAGTTAGTACTTAATCATTTGCACCACCCAGGGACTCAGCAATATAACTACAGCTAAGTTACTTATTAAGATTGGCCTTGAAAAGCAAAAAACAAAGGTAGAAGTAAGGTGTTAAAAGAAACTAGAGAAGAAAATAGAATTGTCTTTTTGGTCAGGTAGTGGAGATCTTATTTTTTCCTCTAGGATATGTAGCAGAAGATGTGAAGGAGTCTTAGTGATCATCTAGATAACTCCTTGTTTAAGTGGATGATAGAACTAATACCTACAGAGGTTAAGTAATCAAATAAAATGGAATTCCTGCTATGTGCTTGACTCTAGACCGGCCAGAGGAATTTCCAAAGGTCATCTTCTTAATTAGTAGTGGTTGACTCTGGAATATTTCTTTAATGTATATAACAAATGATGGGAAAAATTAACACAGGCTAGATTCAGATTAATATTATATTATCAGTTCTCATAAAATTACTTTTTTTTTTCCAATTGTACTTTAAGTAAAATTTACAGCTCAAGTTAATTTCTCATTCAAAAATTTATACACATATTGTTTTGTAACGTTAGCTGCAATACCCACAATGTGACAGCACACTCCCCTTTTCCACCCCAGGTTCCCTGTGTCCATTCGACCAGTTCCTGTACCTTCCTGCCTTCTTATCTGGCTTTTGGATAGGAACTGCCCATCTGGTCTCGAATATCTGAACTAAGAAGTACATTCCACACGGGTATTATTTTTTGTTTTATAGTCCTGTCTAATCTTTGTCTGAAGAACAGACTTCAGGAATGGTTTCAATTCTGGGTTAACAGTGCATCCAGGGGCCATAGTTTCAGGTGTTCCTCCAGTCTCTGTCAGCTCAGTAAGTCTGGTCTTTTTACATGAGTTTGAGTTCTGTTCTACATTTTTCTCTTGCTCTTTCTGGGACTCTCTGTTGGGCTCCCTGTCAGGGTGGTCATGGTTGGTAGCTTGGCACCATCTAGTTCTTCTGGTCTCAGGTTGGTGGAGTCTCTGGTTCTTTGGATTCTTTAGTCCTTTGGGCCAGTATTTCCCTTGTGTCTTTGGTTTTCTTCATTCTCCTTTGCTCCAAGTGGGATGGGACCAATTGATGCATCTTAGATGGCCGCTCACAAGCTTTGAAGACCCCAGACGCCACTCACCAAAGTGGGATGTAGAACATTTTCTTGATAAACTATATTATGCCAATTGACCTACATGTGCCCTGAAACTATGGTTCCCAGGCCCCAGCCCCAAATCCAAATCCAAACTGCAATGAGATACTTATCACCCCAGCAAGGCTGGCACTAATCCAAAAAACACAAAATAACAAATATTGGAGAGGTTGTGGAGAGATTGAAACTATTATGCACTGTTGGTGGGAAGCAGAATGGTACAAGCACTTTGGAAAATGATATCATTTTTCCTTAAAAAGCCAGAAATAAAAATACCGTACAATCCAGCAATCCCACTCCTAGAAATATACCTGAGAGAAATAAGAGCCATCATGCGAATAGACATATGCACATCCATGTTCATTGCAGTACTATTCACAATAGCAAAAAGATGGAAACAACCTAAATGCCCATCAGCAGATGAATGGGTAAACAAATTATGGTGCATACACACAATGGAATACTATGCAATGATAAAGAACAATGATGAATCCATGAAACATCTCACAACATGGATGAATCTGGAGGATATTATGCTGGGTGAAATAAGTCAGTCACAAAAGGACAGATATTATATGAGACCACTATTATAAGAACTCAAGGAAAGGTTTAAACAGAAAAAAGCATTCTTCGATGATTATGAGGGTGGGGATGGAGTGGGAAGGGAAATCACTAACTAGATAGTAGACAAGGATCAACTTCAGTAAAGGGAAAGACAACACACAATACAGAGGAAGTCAGCACAAATGGACCAAAGCAAAAGCAAAGAAATTTCCTGGACACATCCAAACACTTTGAGGGACAGAGTAGCCGGGACTGGGGCCTTGAAATCTTAAAACTACTTTTTAAAAAAATGTACTGACAACTTCTAGAAGCACTCCTAGAAGCAATTCTTCTCTCATGACTTCTTGGTCTTTTTCCTACATCACCAATCACTTTTCTTCTTGCAGTTAGTCAGCTCAGGGTCCTCCACCAAACCTCCAAGTTTTGGAAAACTCCCCAGCAAATCCTTGACCCTTTTCTTTTTCTTTCTAAATATTTACAGCTTTTCCTTAGGTCATTTCATGCATTCTCATAGCTTTAAAAACCTGCTATATACTCATAATACACAAGCAGAATTATAGCTCAGATGTTTCTCTTGAACTCCTAACCTAAATATTCAACTACCAACTTAGGTTATCTACTAGGATGTCTTATAACCATCAAAAATATAATGTAAGTCTTGATTTCCTTCACATACATATCCTTTTCCTTCTCCTTATGCCCCCCATTCCATATCCATCCATTTCTCTTAATAAGTGGTTGTTGTTGTTGTGTGCTGTTGAGTCAGTTCCAACTTGTAGTGACCCTATAGGACAGAGTAGAACTGACCCATAGAGTTTCCTAGGCTGTAATCTTTATGTGAGCATATCACTGGGTGTTTTCTTCTGCAGACCTGCTGGTGAGTTTGAAGCACCTACATTTTGGTTAGCAGCTGAGAGCTTAACCATTGTGCAACCAGGGCTCCCAGTAAGTGGTACCTTCCTCCCACCAATTACCCAGAACTTCCCTAGGTAGAAAATAGAAATTACTTTTGATTTTTTTTCTCCTTTTTTCTTTCATGTATGCATATTGGAATTGTCACCAAACATATTAGATGTAGTCTGTAAACTATACTATACCTTAAATTCGTTATTCACTCATTCTGCCAATATTTTTGAGCACCATATACCAGGCCCTGGATTAGGCACCAAGGTATATACCTGTAAACAAGACAGGTAGGATATCTACTGTCATGGACTGTGTATGACAGTGAATGAAGTAAAAAAAATAAATACACTGATTTCTCATGTGCATGCAAAAGCTGGACAATGAATAAGGAAGATCGAAGAAGAATTGATGCCTTTGGATTGTGGTGTTGACTAAGATTATTGGCTGCCAGAAGAATGAACAAATCTGCCTTGGAAGAACTACAGCCAGAGTGCCCCTTGGACGCAAGAATGGTGAGACTTCATCTCATGTACTTTTGATGTGTTATCAGGAGGGACCAGTCCCTGGAGAAGGACATCATGCTTGGTAAAGTATAGGGTCAGCAAAAAAGAGGAAGACCCTCAACAAGATGGATTGACACAGTGGCTGCCACAATGGGCTCAGACAGCAGTAACTATAAGGATGGTGCAGGACTGGGCAGGGTTTAGTTCTGTTGTACATAGGGTTGCTATGAGTCAGAACCAACACGATGGCACCTAACAACAACAGCAACAATTCCACAATAGGATACCATGCAGGAAATAGATTGTGTGCTGTGGTCAAGGATATTGAGAGTGAATCTATTTGAATATTTGTTATTGTTAGTTGTCATTGTGTCAACTCTAACTGGTGGAGACCTTATGTACAACACAATAAAACGTTGCCTGGTCCTGCACTATCTTCATGATCGTTGGCATGTTTTAGTCTATTGTTTCAGCCATTGTATGGCTATTTGAAAGTAGTGGTTAGGAAATGCCTCTCTTGAACTGAGATCTGAATGATGAGAATAAGTCAGATATGAAAGTGGCCTGAGAAAGTGTATGGCTGGTAGAGGGAAGAGCAAATGAAGAATCATACAGTCCACTCATTAGCTTTTTCCCACCTCCCTATTGCCTACCTTCACTATGAGTCGGAATCCACACGATGGCAAAGAGTTTTTATTACCCACCCTAGCTCGAGGCCTCATCACACTTCTTGGATGACTGTGGTGGCACCTCAGCAGTTTCCCTGACACTCTTGTCTCCTGCACAAGTTCCATGTGGCTTCCAGAATGATTGTTTAGAAATGTATATGCAATCATGACATCGCTCTGAGTAAAACCCTTGAGAGTCTCCCCAGAATGTTTATCATAAACTTCAGTTTCTTTACAACGGCCCATGGGTTTTGTATGAAGTGGTCTCTTCCAATATATATTGAATATGTATATACATACACACATACATATATATATATTCAATAAACACCTATCAGATACTGTTCTAGAGACTACAATACAGCTATAAATAAGACAGAGAAGTTTGGTAATTGCGGTACTTATATTCTATTTGAAAGAGTTAGAAATAAACGAAGAATAAAAAGTAAAAAAAAAAAAAAAAAAATGTCAGCCAGTGATAAGTACTACAAAGACTCACTAGAGCCACTAGGAGCTTAAGAGGCCCTCTGGGATGTGACATTCAAAAATACAATTTAAATGACAAGATGGGGTCAGCAATACAAAGATGAAGGGAGAAAATCGTTCAGAGGGAATTGCTGAAGTAAAGGTGTTAAGGTTGGCAAAAGGTTAGCAGGTTTGTATAAACAAAAGGAGTCAGCTTGGCTGGAGTGTGAGGGATGACAGGACTGGTACAATATAGGGCTGTAGATAGTCAGGAGGATCCAAAGTGGGAGTATGGATTTTACTTTCAGCATATCAATCATACATTGCATATCGAAAAATGATAGAGATGATAATATATATGTGGATTAATCAGTTTGGATAATTTTTTATTGACATAACATCTTGTATATTATCTCGTGTTTATATTTTTAAAGACATTGTTTTTCATACAACTCTAATAAGTTAGTTTAACATGAAGGAAATTTGTTTTGTCAAGATAGTTTTAAGAATCATATGCTCTCAATTATTTAGTAAACACATAACTTCTCTAATTGGTCTGTTAGAATTTCTAATTTTTTTTTTCCATAAAGAATTGTGATCTTTCCTCTACTTCTCTTACACAACAGAAATGCAAGATTACATTTTGCAGTTTCATCTAGAATTTGACATTTGGATTTGTTGAGCTCATTAAAAAGTGCTGCTGTAGTGGCAGCAAAAACAGATATCAAGTGAGTTATTACACACCTGCATCTTTGGAAGAGCAGATGTTGGCTCATTTAGAATAAATGAAAATGTTAAACAGCACCAAATGAATTCACCACAGGTAGATTGCTGTTTACATTCTGTGAAATGGATTCATATTCAAACAACTGAAAGTGATACATACCACAAATATTATAGAAATTAAAAAGAAAAAAAAACTTAACATGCTTTGTATAAACCCAAATATTTCTAAAACTGTATTTCCCTTTTTTTAGTGTATAAATATTTTTGGAGGTAAAATGTACACAACATACTAAAGTCAGTTAAAAACAGTTGACAAGGGGTACATTATGAGGTCAAACTGACTTTTATTTATTTTTCATTTTCCAGAATTTACCAACTTATAGAAATAACTTTGTTTTCTGAATGTAGGAATGAGAAAGATGGAATAAACAAACACAGAAGGGCACCCTTGTTCTTTATACAAATATGCACAGAGAAACAGAAGTATCTTCAAATTCTCAAGTAATTCTCTCAATTATCAGACAAGTGAGAAATAATTCTCTAAGTCAAAATTAAGGAAGAATATGCTGTTTATTCTTTAAGACAGCCTCTGAGAGGTTTAGTAAGACATGGAACAGAACGATTGTAAAATGGGATTAAAGTCCAGAACATTGACTGGCTACTTTGTTTGCAAGCAAACAAATCCAAACAATGTCTAGGGAAGACTTAAAAAGATAAAAGTATTGAAATAATTACCGTAATGATAGTCTCATCTTCTCCATCTATTTCCAAGAAAGGTTTCTTCCAAATGTACAATGTGAGACTTTCCAGATTATATGTAAGGCTTCTTATAATTCTCAGTCTATTTGTGCAACAAACTAGCTTACATTTTTAATGAAAATTCAATAAAAATTGGCTGTTGGTTTGATATTTGAAATTAATGCAAAGACAAAAACCAAGACAGTGCTAAGTTCTGATGATCGTTTGGTGGATCCATGAAAAGTGACGGGGAGTTTCAGATTAAAACTTCTATTATGTACTACTGGAGTCCCTGGGTGGTTCAAATGGTTAAAGCTCTTGGCTACTAACTGAAAGATTGGCAGTCTGAGTATACCCAGAGGTGCCTCAGAGGAAAGGCTTGGCAGTCTATTTTTGAAAAATCAGCCATTGAAAACCCTATGGAGCACAGTTCTACTTTGAAACACATAGGATTGCCTTGAGTTGGAATCAACTCAAGGGCAATGTTTTCTGTTTTGTTTGGTTTTTTAGTTTTCCATCATGTTGACATTTCTTAGTACCACATTTTCAACAATCATTTGATGCTCACCTTTGTAACTGTGTAGAAATATTTTAACTTAAATTAAAAAAAAATATGGTAATTATAAATAAAAGATATTTGATGAATTATCAATTTAGTTTCTTATGTAGTAAATTGGAATTTTGAGTTGACACCATACAAGTTGCAATATGCAGAACAATTTACTACTTTTACTGTTCCAGGATATTGAGAAAATGCATACATGACCTCAACATGTAAATTATAGGTCTCACACTTGATAAAATCCAACACCCTTTCCTGATAAAAATTCTTGGCAAAATAGGAATAAAAGGGAAATTCCCCAACATAATTAAGGGCATATATGCAAAACCAACAGCCAACATTATTATCAGTGGGGAAAGAAGGAGTGCCTTCCTCTTGAGAACAAGACCGAGACAAGGATGCCCACTATCACTAATCTTATTCAATATTGTGCTGGAAGTCCAAGCCAGATCAATAAGGCACGAAAGGGAAATAAAGGGTATCCAAATTGAAAAGGAAGAAGTAAAACTATCTCTATTCGCAGATGACATGATCCTATGCATAGAAAATCACAGAGATTCCAGAAGAAAACTACTGGATCTAATAGAAGAATTCAGCAAAGTAGCAGGGTACAAGACCAACACACAAAAATCAGTTGGGTTTCTTTACACTAACAAGGAGAACTCCAAAAACGAAAGCAAGAAAACAATACCATTTATGATAGCCTCTGAAAGGATAAAATATTTAGGAATAAACCTAACCAGGGAAGTAAAAGACCTATACAATGAAAACTATAAAACACTATGGCAAGAAACTAAAAGAGACCTACATAAATGGAAAAACATTCCACGTTCATGGACTGGAAGATTATGAAAATATCAGTACTACCCAAAGTGATCAAAATTGCAATCCTGATCCAAATTCCAACAACAGTTTTTACTGAAATGGGAAAAACATATCACCAACTTTATATGGAAAGGAAAGAGGCCCCAAATAACCAAAGCAATATTGAAGAAGAACAATGTAGGAGGCCTCACACCTCCTGATCTCAAAACTTACTATACAGCCACAGTATTCTAAATAGCCTGGTACTGGTTTAATGACAGACACATACACCAATGGATTAGAATTGAGAAACCAGAAGTGAATCCACCCATCTATGGGCAGCTGATTTTCGACAAGGGATCTAAGTCCATTCAACGTAGAAGAAACGGTCTTTTTAACAAATGGTGCTGGCAAAACTGGATATCCATTTGCAGAAAAATGAAACAGGATCCATACCTCACACAATACACAAAAACTAAATCAAGATGGATGAAAGACCTACATGTTAAAGCCAAAGCTATAAAGTTCATGGAAGATAATATAGGGATAACACTGTGGGACATAATTTTTTTAAGAACTAGATTATCAAAAACAATTAAAAATGCATGAGCAACAGTAGACAAATTAGATAACAGGGACTCAAAAATTAAATAGTTATACTCATAAAAGGACTTTATCAAAAAATTAAAAAGGGAACCTACAGACTGGGAAAAAATCTTTGGGGGTGGTAAATGTGATAAGGATCTAATCTGTAAAATATATAGAAAACTTCAACAACTCAACAGCAAAAAGACAACCCAATTAAAAAATGGGCAATAGAAATGAACAGATACTTCATCAAAGATGACATTCAAGTGGCAACAAACATGAAAAGATTATCGTGATCATTAGCCATTTAAAAAAGAAGAACTCATTTCTGTCCAGTCGATTCCAACTCATAGTGACCCTATAGGACAGAGTAGAACTGCCCCATAGAGTTTCCAAAGAGTGGCTGGTGGATTTGAACGGCTGATCTTTTGGTTAGCAGCCAAGCTCTTAAACACTGCACCACCAGGCCTCCATATATGTGTGTATTTACGTGTGCATGTAGAGGTGTATCTGTAGGTACCTGTCTATACATGTTTGTGTGTGCTGCACATATATTCATATATATAATGAAGCACATAGGCAGCATAGTCATGGATACTTCCCAGATATAACCAAACACCTCGCAGGATTGGTTTACTGGATTTGAAGGCTTAAGGCCGTAGTCTCGTGGGACAACTCCGTCAATTGGCACAACATAGGCCATAGAGTTTATGTTCTACATCCTAGTTTGGTAAGCAGCGTCTGGGGTCTTAAAAGCTTGCAATTGGCCGCCTAAGACACAACTCTTGGTTTGTATTCGTGTGGATCAAAAGAGAAAGAAGGAAACCAAAGACTAAAAGAATAAACTAGTCTAAAGGACTAATTGCCTACAAGAACCATGACTTCATCTATCCTGAGACCAGAGGAACTAGATGGTCCCTGCTACTACTACTAACTGTTCTGACCAGGGACACAACAGATAGTTCCAGATAGGATGGGAGAAAATTATAGAACACAATTCAAATTCTTAAATAAAAGGCCCTGAGATACCCTTTAAACTTTTTTGAACGTTGAACTGAAACTACTCCTGGAGGTCGCCTTTCAGCTAAATAACAGATTGGCTCATAAAATAAACAATACCCTCTGTGAATACTGTGGTCCTTTAAAAAAAAACAAAAAACAAAAAAAACCAAAAAAAAACATCTATATGAGACCAGACGGTCAACATTTACCCTAAAGCAAAGATGAAAAGATCATGGGGCAGGGGGAGGGGAGGAGGGAAGCTAGATTAATGGAAATGGAACAACCAGAACAGGAATAATGAGAATGTTGACACAATGTGGAAAATGTAAACAATGTCACTGACCAATATGTATGTTGTTGTCGTTAGGTGCTGTCGAGCCTATTCCAACTCATAGCGACCCTATGTACAACAGAACAAAACACTGCCTGGTCCTGAGCCATCCTCACAATCATTGCTATGTTTGAGCCCATTGTTGCAGCTGCTGTGTCAATCCATCTCGTTGAGGGTCTTCTTCTTTTTTGCTGACCCTCTACTTTACCAAGCATGATGTCCTTCTCCAGGGACTGGTCCCTCCTGATATCATGTCCAAAGTGAGTCTTTCCATCCTTGCTTCTAATGTGCATTCTGGCTGTACTTCTTCCAAGACAGATTTGTTCATTCTTTCGGCAGTCCGTGATATATTCAATATTCTTCACTAACACCATAATTCAAAGACATCAATTCTTCTTCAGTCTTCCTTATTCATTGTCTAGCTGACCAATATGTATAGACAATATTAAGTGGCAGCCTAATTTGCTGTGTAAACTTTCACCAAAAACACAATAAAGTA
Organism: Trichechus manatus latirostris; assembly: GCF_000243295.1. Lineage (NCBI taxonomy): Eukaryota > Metazoa > Chordata > Mammalia > Sirenia > Trichechidae > Trichechus > Trichechus manatus. Next base: position 528,518 of record NW_004444182.1, read on the forward strand.
TTAGAAATTACAGGTTTCAACCAAATGAAGGGGAAAACCTGTCATAGCATGCTACATGAATGAGAATTTTGCATTAGCTCGAATATTCAATGTTGACAAAAAAGAAATGAAAAATTAATTTACATTCTAGTCACTTTTAAATGGTTTGGATTAATTATAACAGGATTGGCTGATTCTCTTCAACTACATAATTTCTGTTGAAGTGTTTTTACCCCAGTTCTGCAATAATACAAATTAAATTTAGACTTTAAGCTCTTGTTCTGAATCCCAGTCATTAAAGGATAGGGATTGTTAGCAAAGACAAAATGATAAATTTTGAGTGGATAAGACAGCTATAGAGCATTATCATGTGATACCTAATTACAATTGACTTTTGAGAATTTCTCACTTAGTATTATTCTGATTAAATATGAGGCCCAGTTATTCTGAATTAGCAAACCAAACTTTGATATTATTTAATGCCATTCTGATAACAAGATATTAAAGCTCTGTATTCATGTTATTGATTTCTTTGTTAAAAATTATTAAATGGAAGAATACACTCTGAAGTCTGCCTTCAAATCCCAGCTTCACCACCTACTAGCTATATGACCAAGGACAATTACATAAAGTCTCTGTGCTTCAATTTCCTCAACTGGAAAATGGTGGATAATAATAGCACCACCCTCATGAGTGTCATGAAGATTAAATGAGTGGTAATTGTAAGCCCTTAGACCAGTGCTTGACTTGTAGCATATCCAGTTTAGGTATTTGTAAGTCAGATACCCCATTGCCATCAGTGGATTCTGACTCATAACAACCTTATAGGACAGAGTAGAACTGCCCTGTAGAGTTTCCAAGGAGCACATGGTGGTTTCAAACTGATGACCTTTTGGTTAGCAGCCGTAGCTCTTAACCACTGTGCCACCAGGGTTTCCTCTAGCCAGGTAGGAGAAACAAATCCCCTACCAGTTAATGCCTCCAGAGAGGCTACGCAACAGGGAGAAAGTGCAGCTTAAGAAAGTTTATTCTAATCAGAAAAAATTTGAAATAGAAACACTGGAGAGCTGTTACATATTACAGAATGTGTTAGAAGAAAAAGCAGGGCAGTTGTTTAAACAGTATTTACTTCCTCCCCAGTGTCAGTGCATCTCTCTCTCTCTCTCTTTTTTTTTTTTTTTTCCATATTAAAATCCAAACCAAACCTGCTGTCTTTGAGTCTATTCTGACTCATAGTGACCCTGTAGGACAGAACAGAACTGCCTCACAGGGTTTCCAAGGCTGTAAATCTTTACGTTAACTGAGTGCTGTATCTTTCTCCCCCGGAGCTGCTGGTGGGTTGGAAAGGCTGACTTTTTGTTAGCAGCCAAACACTTAACCAGTGTGTGCAACCAGGGCTCCTAAATTTGCATATCAGGTCCCTCTAATACAGAAAGTCGCTCATTTGGTTACCAGATAATCTGCAGCACCTGCCCTCTTGTTCGTCCAGTACACCTATCCAGGTTCTTTTCTTTTGCCTCTATTGTCTTCCGAACCATGGGATATGAGTGGTACAAAAATGTTTGCTAGAGTTCCTCATCTGAAATCTCAGGGCATCCTAACACTTGATGTAGGAAGTGTTGGAGAGATACTGCATCCGCAAACATGAGTGGTAAGTCACTGAGAGAAGGGGGAAGCACAAATTCCCTCTATCATAGCCTCCACCTGTTCTTTATAGAACATTTTGATTAATGCAATTGCTATCTTAAGCCAGGTCTCTTGGAAACAGCTGGGCCTTTCTCTCTGAAGATATGTTCTTACTTTGTGGGCATAGAAAGGGAAGAAAGAGAATTTTTCCTCCTGCTTTAGTTTCTTAGTGCTGCTATAACAGAAATTCCACACGTGGGTGACATTATTGAATAGAAATTTATTATCTCACAGTTTAGGAGGCTAGAAGTCTGAATTCAGGGCGCTGGCTCTAGGAGAAGGCTTTCTTTCTGTTGGGTCTGGGGAAGGGTCCTTGTCTCCTTTCAGCTCCTCTTCCTCAGTTTTTGATGATCTGTGTGGTATGGCATCTGTCTTACCGTATCTCTTCTTGTTTCTGTGTCTAAGCTGCTCCTTTTATATCTCAGAAGTGATTGGCTTAAGGCCCTACACTGATAGGGCCTCATTAACATAGAATAGAAAAGCCTATTCCCAGATGGGATTATATCCACACGTATAGGGGTTGGGATTTACAACACATATTTTTGAGGGACACAATTTAATCTATAACAAGTTCATATGCAGAACTGAAGCTTTGAGCTTCCATAGATTAAATAATAGCAGCAAATAGTGGTAAAAATGGACATCTTTGGTTTGTCTTAGCCAAATATCTTCATTAAAATTGCACAATTTCCTTGTTGAAATAAGTTAAAAAAAAAGCAACCATGCTTTAGGATGGCTGCAGTTAGGGCAAATTCTCATGTGAATTGTGAGAGAAAAAGGCACACTGGCCAGTGAACATCAACTACTGACTTCATCAGTAGTGGAGTTAACTGAGAAACTTTAAAACTAGCAATTCTCACATAAAGATGCAGAGAATCTGTTCTATCTTCTGACTTTGGAAGTACACGTTATTGACTCTTCTAATCCACATTCCTTATCTTTATCCCTTGTGATGGTTAAGACTGTGTGTCAACTTGGCTGGTTCTCTAGAGAATCCAGCCTAAGACATCCCTATAACATCACCTGATTATAATATTTATAATGAAATAGTTCATATATTATGCTATAGTAGATAAGTGCAATGTCATCATGCTTTGAAAAAGAGGAGATAGGTATTCTTTGCTTATATTTGTAAATTTAATGTCTTAGTCCAAAAGGAAACTTTGCAGCAGGAAGTAGGAATGTAGTCAAGAACTCCAAAGCCAATGCTCTTCATTTTAATAAAGGAACCCTGGAATTTTTAAAGGTATCAAGTAGGGGTACACCAATCCTTTGATCTCCACTTTTCTCAGACAGAGGACACTATATCTCACCAAGTGAAAGCAATCACTTCATTACGTATCTGTTGCATTTCATATCCTCAATCTAAATGAAAGGAAGCCTTTCTTTAATCCAAATGGAATTTTCTATTTTGTTATCTATATTATATTTCTAATTACACTGAAGTTACTGTTTATTTATAATTGGGTCATAATACATGATGTAAGCTAAGAGGAAATAACTAGCTATGTTACAAACCATTAATTTTCATGAACCAAAATTGACACTCTACAGATGTAATTTGCAAGTCAAATATATGCTTTTTCCCTTTTGGATCCTTTTTTATTTACAGGAAGTCTTGGTTGAATTAATAAATAAACAGCTGAAATCTTTCATTTTAATTAGTGTGAGGTGACATTTGTAGAGGAATGTTTAACCAAGAGATCTTAGATACTGTCAGACAGGGGATTAACACTAAAACAAAGATCTGAATAAATATGTGATTTTTTCAAACCAAATTCACTAAACACACAAGAGATCACACTTTTGATAAGACTCTTGCATTTAATATGAGATAGTATAGCCATACTCTCTGGACTGTGAGAAATTGCTCAGCAGGTGTCTTTGGGGACAGAGACAACAAGATATTACTCTTACTCCTGAAACTGTCAAGCCCTATTATTTACTAAGAAGCTAGACAGTTCAGAAGTGAAAGAAAATAAAGAATGTTGGTTGGGATTAGAACATTCCATGGGTATTTTTTTCAGTACTAACTCAAACATTAGCATCAAGATAATTCTTTTAAAGAATATATGCAATGGTAAAATGCAAAAGCTTGTTCCTCCCTTCCCCCACTGCCACTGCCACCTCAAGGATTATAAACAATTAAGTAAGCTAATGGTTTTGAGTTTTGATTGTGTTTTTACTTTTTTGTTCCAATAGTTGTAGAAATTTTAAACTTTATAATACTTTGTCACTTCACACATTTGAGGAGTTCTTGGGTGGTGCAAATGGTTAATGTGCTTGGTTACTAAGTGAAGGTTGGTGGTTTGAGTCTACCCCGAGCTGCCTCAGAAGAAAGGCCTGCCAGTCTACATCCAAAAAATCAGCTTTGAAAACTCTATGGAGCACAGTTCTACTCTGCAATACATGGGGTTTTCACGGGTTGGAATGACTCAAGAGCAACTGTAGTTTGGTTTTATATGTTTGAAGAAGTGTTCTTGCATGCCTTTTTTTTCCTGTATACTTTCTATCTATGCCAAAACAAAGATAATTGCCCCTTATTCTTAGGTTTCTCGCATGTCCTATTGCAGTATGTTCATTTGTGGGACAACTATTCTTGGAGCAATATCTTTGTTCCAAGATTTGCAAGGTGCTGTTCAGAATTCAAAGAGATAAGACATACTTTCTGTCTTCAATCAGTTTACAATCTATTTGGGGAAACAAGACGTACATAATACTGGATTTTAAGTATTATAAAGATGTTACAAATAATGTCGCTAGAGTTCACTAGAACAACAACAAAAAAAAAACCCAAACAAACAAACCCGTTGCCATTGAGTAGATTCCGACTCGTAGCAACCCTATAGGACAGAGTAGAACTAGGTTTCCAAGGTTTTGTAAATTTTTATAGAAGCAGATTGCCACTTCCTTCTCCTGTGGAGCAGCTGGTGTTTTTGAACTGCCCATCTTTTTTTAGCCGCCAAGCACTTAACCGAGGCACCACCGGGCCTCCTTAGAGTTCACCAGAGGCAGATATAAATTCTAGTGTGATCAAGGAATGAGAATTTATTCATAAGTTTTTGGGCAGCATACAACTGTCCACATCTTCATGCATGTAAATCACATACTCATGGCATGTACATTTGATTTCAGGCAGAACCTTGCTCAAATTATCAAAGAAAATGCTGCAAAAATCATATTGTTCCAATCTAGAGTTTAGGTAACTTAATAATAAGGCCAAAATGTCCTCTTTTTAAATCTCACAAAGACCTGTACAACTGGACTTTGAAGATAAAAATGATCTATTAACACTTTTTATTGATTTACTTTTCTTTTGGCAAGATCCCAAGACTCCTAGGTTTTTATTAAAAATATGAACAGTGTTTTTATAATTATGTTGATTCAACATCGTATTTTGTGAGATATGTGTGGGCAGCAAAGTTTGACCACTACCCAGGACATTTCCCCAAACTTCTTTTTCAGGTTTAGTCTATTTTGTCAAAATTTTACTATTTTAAATGAATAGAAAGAAGAGTTAACATGTAAAACTTACTTATGGACAAGAACTTATTAAAACTTCAAATAAAAATGTGTTTTTAGCATAGGCATCTTAATAAAAATGCAGTAGTTTGGATTCATTCTTCAGTAACTTAAAGAAAATATATGGATAAGGTAAAAGAATTATTGGCCACTAAATTCTGCCATATTTACTTATTTTGCATTTTGACTATCAGTGGATAAAGTAGAATGTTTGCAGAAATCATATTTTTATTTGAATATATTCAGATAACTTTTACTTGTGTTAGTTGATGATTCAGTAGAAAGGAATGAAGACTTCATTAGACATACTTTTTTTGCTTATAATAAATTATATATTTGGTTCCTCAATGCAAAAATATTTAATGTTTTGCTTTCTCAGTTATTTTGACTTCTGTGGAAAAAAAAAGAGGCAGATATGAAAGATACCTACCTTACCAGTAGACGTTTTAAAAATTATGAAAGGAAGGAGAAATGCTAAAGTTCACTAATAAGAATCATGAAAGTGCCTGTCAAAATATTCCAGTATCAAGAAGACAGCAGCAATTTCAAAAGTGTGGTTCCAAAAGTCTTTATATTCAAGGAGGGAAAAGCTTCCCTTAATCTCTCATAAAAGAGCTTTTATAGTCTCAAGCCACACAACAAAACTTTATAAAGAACGAAAGATTATATGAAGTTATCTAGAACTTTGTTAAGTTAGAGCACGTTCAAAACTTTCACAGTTGCCTTAGAGGACATATCGAACCGCTAACCTAAGGAAGGAACCAAATACTGTATTGTTCAAATTTAAATTCTATTGCATGTGTTTTTTCTCAGACTTAAATCATTTCCCAAACCAATAACCTTTTTTTTTTTAATGTCAGATAACATTTGATCTACAGTTTTAAACAGAAAACTCCCCTTTTATGGGCATTCCTTGACTTTTCATCAGTACATCCTCTTTTTTGAGGCAAACATTTACCAAGACCACCAAGAAACAACAAATGCAAGGGATGACTACTTAGAGCCTGTGTTGGCTTTAAACTGTCCATTTTGTTATTCCATCTTTTCTTACCATATTTATATCCCCCAGGGTCTGTCCTGACCTGTGATGACAGGACTCTGGTCTGTGTGCTGTTTCAGCCAGGAAAATAGACTCAAAGTGGCTTAAACAATAAGAAAATTTATTACCTCCCATAACAAGAAGTTGACCAGTAGTATGGATTTTAGGTATAGGAAATATCTCACATATGAGGGAAGTCAGCTGGGATATTTTGGAGAAAGAGTAGTTTGCTCTTAAGAAAAGCAGGTTTTCCTGGATATTGCTATGTCACTAAGATGAAGCACCTAGGACTGTGGCAGCCTTTCTGGGATTTTGAGAGAAGAGAGTGTGACAGAACCAGACCCCTGATGACGTTGTTCCATTGAAGGCTTAACAACCCATTCAGCCTTCCCTCTGGCTGGTGGCACTTCAGTTTACCACAGATGCTCAGCTTTGCTAGTGACTTGGATTTTGTGTCTGCAACATGCTTAGGTGAGACAGGTTTTTCCTTAGCTCTGGTATTAGAAAATTGCTCAGCTGGATTCGCCCTGAAACGTTGAAGTCTCAAATACTGAGATAGGTGCTGACAATGCAGATATAAATGAGAAATATCCTTGCTTTTGAGGGTGGGGATGAGAAGGGAATGGACATGTGAGTTTTAAAGTCAATGAACATATTAACAGGCCCCATAAAAAAGAGGCACAGTGAAAATGTGCTGTTGCCGCTATACACTGTGTAGTATGAAATGCCTCCCTTCGTAGAGATTTTCCTCAGTACTGACTTTCTCATCAATAGTATATGTACTCTTAGGAGACAGAGATTGTCTGCCTTGTTGTTGTTGTTGTATAGTCCCATTGGCCTGCACCATTTACAAATGAATGCCTGATGTGAAGAGAGATTTTAAAAAGAGCAGTTTACAGGAAAAGAGAAAGAACTTTGGGGACTTTAGCATCAAATGGAGAAAACTTGAGGGTGGAAAATTGTCTTTAGATATAAACATTTGAAATAGAAGATGGGAAATATATGCTCAGAAATCTACATTATGAAAAGATGAATGATGTGGCTTATCTGAAACAGGTTACATTGAAAAATTACTTTGGAAATTTAAAAGTTGTTGCACTGGGCAATTCTTACATTACTATTCTCATTGAGAGTTTCTTTTCTGTAATATAAAAATATTTAAATTGGGTAAAATAATATGGTTTATAAGAAATGATTTAAATTATTTTGTCTTCTCTGAGAAGCATTTAAACTCCTTAATGTCTGAGAATATACTGTGTGTCTTTAACATCCATATACAATGTAAAATGTAGTGCTAGGAACACCATTGATTCTTTTTTTTTTTCCCTCTCATTATCACTTTATTGAGCTACCTTTTCCAGAAGGATTTCTCCAGTGCATATTCTGGTAGCACATTTTTAAATCGTTACAACATCATTAAGGTTTGCTCAGGTATGACTTCTTAATGAAGTAATTGCCAATGGACTTAAATTTTGGTAGACTCCATTTGTTCAGTCTACCTTTGTCTAAATATTACAAAATCCATGATAGCTCATAAAATGGTCAACAAATTCATTTATCTAGTTTTTTGAAATAATGCTAGTGTTTTCCTTTTAAAAAGAAGCAGCATTAATCACAAATGGTAGGGAATGACATATTTTGATTATTACTGTTTTAAATAATATTTTACTGTGTTTTAGATAAAATTTTAGACAGCAAATTAGGTTTCCAGTCAACAATTTTTGTACAAATTGTTCCATGCCATTGGTTACAGTTTTCACAATGTATCAGCATTCTCATTATTTCCATTCCTTTTGTTCTATTTCCATTGAGCTAGCTTCTTTTCCCCTCCTTGCCTTTTCATCTTTGCTTTTGGGTAAATGCTGACAGTTTGTTCAACTTCTTGTTATGGGAAGTAATAAATTTTCTTATTGTTTATGCCACTTTAAGTCGGTTTTCCCTACCTTGTAACCAAAACATCCTGGCTCATACAGCACATAGATCAGATTCCCACAATCACAAGGCAGGATAGTCCCTGGGGGATGTAAATACAGTAAGAAAAGATGAAATAACCAAATGAATAGTTTGTTGACTGTTTAAGGAAGCATATTACTCATAGGTGATACTGTTTATTTTATAAGCCAATCTACTATTTGGCTGAAAGGTGACCTCCAGAAATAGCTTCAGTTTCAAGTTTAAAGGATATCTTAGGGCGATACTCTCAGGGGTTCCTCTAGTCTCTATTGGTTCAGTAGGTTTGGCTTTTTTTTGAATTTTAATTTGGTTCTACATTTTTCTCCCATTCTGTCTGGGACCTTCTATTGGATCCTTGTAAGAATAGTCAATAGCCAGAGCTAGGCACCATCTAGTTCTTCTGGTCTCAGGGTAGATGACGCCATGGTTCATGTGGGCTATTAGTCCTGTGGACTAGTTTCTTCTTTGAGCCTTTGATTCCCTTCATTCTCTTTTGCTCCGTATGAGTAGAGACCAATACTTGTATCTTAGATGGTCACGCACAAACTTTTAAGACCCCAGATGCTACTCACCAAACTAGAATGTGGAATACTACTTTATAAAATATTTTATGCCAATTGACTAAGTTGTCTCCCAAGACTATGGTCCTAAGTCTTTTTTTTTTTTTTCTCTTTTTTTTGTACTTCAGGTGAAGGCTTACAGAACAAATAGTTTCTCATGAAACAGAAGTACATGTTATTTTATGACATTGGTTAACAACCCCACAACATATCAACCCTCTAACTTCTCAACCTCTTTTTTTTTTTTTTTTGGTGAAAATACTCATAGCCAAAGATACACCATTTCAAAAATTTCTACATGCACAGTTCACTGAAATTGAAGACGCTCTTCGAATTGTGCTGTTATTCTCACTTAAGATGAAGGTTTACAGAACAAAACAGTTTCTCATTTAACAGTTACTACAAA
>NW_004444182.1:544805-593954 GCF_000243295.1 Trichechus manatus latirostris
AAAACAAACAAACAATTCAAAACAAACAAACAAACAAAAGCCCCGGGATCCCACCGGCGCGGCAGCTGAAACCGGGAAGCAGCGCCACACTTGAACGGAGCTCTGCGGCCCCTCGGGAGGAAGCAAAGATGGCGCACGGAGCCAGGTACTTGAGCGAAGAGAAGGGGTGTTGGTGAGAGGTAAGTAAGAAATCAAAAGAAGCAGGAAAAAAAAAGAAAACAACACTAACAGCCAACAAATGGCACTCATAGAGCCCGCTAGTGCGGGCTGGTGTTTCTGGACAAGAGACTGTGTCTATGGGAAGCAGAGGGGGCCGAGTGTGTGTGAAGAAGGGTAAGGAGTGGGAAATCATATATCACAAATTACCAGAGCTCTGCAGCCCCTCAGGAAGAAGGAAAGATGGTGCACGGAGCGAAGTACTTGAGCGAAAGGAGGGGGAGGTGGGGAGAGACAAGGAAGAAATAAAAAGAAGTGGAAAAGAAGCAACACCAGCAGCCAACAAATGGCACTCAGGGAGCCACCCATTCGGGTGTGTGGAATCCAAGCGGCTGCTGTTTCCCAGTCAAGAGACTGTGGCTGTGGGAAACAGAGGAGGCCGAGTGGGAGTGAAGAAGGGTGGGGGGTGGGAAAGTGTATATCGCAAATTACTGGTTGTTTTGTCTCCTGCTGGAAGCTCCGTGAGGCTGCTTTCTCATACCCCCTGTTTGCTGGTCTCTGATGGGAGTCCAAGATGGTGTATCTGTGCTGCGTTAGCTGGTAGGGGACCTCTGCATGAATCTGTCCTCGCTCTCCGTTCTCTGTCAGTTTTCTCACTCCATTTGGTGCTTGGCTGAGTTCTTTATCGCTTCATTTGATGTTTTAGGGTTTCATGATTGTTGTATTCTCTGTTCGGCTTAGTTTTTCGGATCTTTGCTGTGAAAGGACGGCATGGTGCTTCTGCCTAGAGCGCCATTTTGCTGGAACTCTGGTCCTAAGTCTTTTAACCCAGTAAACCAGTCCTGCAAGTTGTTTGGATATGTCTAGGAAGCCTGTGTAACTGTGCCCCCTATGTGTTTTGTTATATATATGGATTTGTATGCAGCACACATGAACGTGTATATATATACAGATACACCTATCTGAAATGGACTGGTATCAGTCATTTTGAATTGGGCAGTCAGATGGTCTGCTATGCCAGGAATGACAACTTGAAGAGGAATGGCAATACAGTCATCATCAAAAAGAACATTTCAAGATCCATCCTGAAGTACAACGCTGTCAGTGATAAGATAATATCCATATGCCTACAAGGAAGACCAGTAAGTACGACTATTATTCAAATTTATACACCAACCACTGAGGTCAAAAATGAAGAAATTGAAGATTTTTACCAGCTTCTGCTGTCTGAAATTGATTGAACATGCAATCAGGATGCATTGATAATTATTGGTGATTGGAACATGAAAGTTGTAAACAAAGAAGAAGGATTGGTAGTTGGAAAATATGACCTTGGTGATAGAAATGATGCCGAAGATAGCATGACAGAATTTTGCGAGACCAAAAACTTCTTCATCGCAAATATATTTTTTCAACAACATAAACAGTGGCTATGCACATGTACCTCACCAGATGGAATACACAGGAATCCAATCAACTACATCTGTGGAAAGAGATGATGGAAAAGCTCAATATCATCAGTCAGAACAAGGCCAGGAGCTGAATGCAGAACAGACCATCAATAGCTTATTTGCAAGTTCAAGTTGAAACTGAAGAAAATTGGAACAAGTCCAGAAGAGCCAAGGTACAACCTTGAGTATATCCCACCTGAATTTAGAGACCATCTCAAGAAGAGATTTGATGCGTTGAACACTAATGACCAAAGACCAGACGTGTTGTGGAATGACATTAAGGACATCATACATGAAGAAAGCAAGTGGTCATTAAAAGATAGGAAAGAAAGAAAAGAACAAAATGGATGTCAGAAGAGACTCTGAAACTTGCCATCAACGAGATTCATTGACACAGTGACTGCAACAATGGGCTCAAGCATAACAACGATTGTGACCATGGCACAGAATGAGGTAGTGTTTCATTCTGTGGTACATAGGGTCGCTATGAGTCGGAACCAACTCGGAAGCACCTAACAACAATAACAGCAGACATACCTATACCTACACGTGCATTTACTTGCATATGTCTTCCTATATACAAATCTGCCTATATAATCACACACATATTTTTTGGTTGTTGTTACTGTTGTTGCAAAATTGTATATGTTATAGCATTTACCAGAATTATCCCTTTTTCTTGTATACTTCTTAGTGTCTTTATTTACCTTGGTCAAGCTGTTCTGATTTCATCCATATTTGGTAATGAGTTTTCCATCACCAAAAATAACAATTTTCTATTGTCTAGAAGGTGATTCCCCTTCCCTCTGCCTCCCATCCCTGGTAGCCATCAAAGAATGTTGCTTTCTGCGTGTATATCTATTCTTGACTTTTTATAATAGTGAGAACATATAATATTTGTCCTTTTGTGATTCACTTATTTCAGTCAGCATAATGTCCTCCAGATTCATCCATGTTAAAAGAAGTTTTGTGGACTCTCCATTATTCTTTATAGTTACATAGTATTTCATTGTATGTATGTACCACAATTTGTTGATCCATTCATCCACTGATGGGCACTTAGGTTGTTTCCATCTTTTTGCTATTGTGAACAATGCTGTGATGAACCCTTTTGTGTTTAGTGGGACACATATGTCCCACCTACATTTTTCACCTCTCATGTTTATTGGGAATATACTTTATCACTAACAGTATGTGCAGCTGTCAGGAAGGGACCTGTATAACTGTTGGAGCAGAAGACGTGGGCATGTGCCACAAATTACTGTTTTCACAGGGTATTGTATGACCAGATGCATCCAGGTGTGTCATGGATTGAATTGTGTCCCCCAAAAATGTGTGTCAACTTGGCTAGACCATGACTCCCAGTATTGTGTGATTGTCCACCATTTTGTCATCTGATGTGATTTTCCTATGTGTTGTAAATCTGGCCTCTGTGATGTTAATGAGGCAAGATTATAGGCAGTTATGTTAATGAGGCAGGACTCAATCTACAATATTAGATTGTGTCTTAAGCCAGTCTCTTTTGAGATAAAAAAGAGAGAAGTGCGTAGGTAGACAGGGGGAACCTCATACAACCAAGAAAGTAATGCCAGGAGTAGAGTGCATCGTTTGGATGTGGGGTCCCTGCACTGAGAAGGTCCTAGTCCAGGGGAAGACTGATGACAAGGACCTCCTCCAGAACCGACAGAGAAAGAAAGCCTCCCCTTGAGCTGGTGCCCTAAATTCAAACTTCTAGCCTCCTAGACTGTGAGACAATAAATTTCTGTTTGCTAAAGCCATCCACTTGTGGTATTTCTGTTATATTAGCACTATAAAACTAAGACAGAATTTGATACCAGGAGAGTGGGGTGCTGCTCTAACAGATACCTAAAATGTGACAGTTTTGAAACTGTGAATGGATAGAGGCTGGAAGAATATTAAGATGCCTAATAGTAAAAGCCTGGATTGCCTTGAAGAGACTATTGGTGGAATTATGGACATTAAAGACAATTCTGGTGAGGGATCAGAAGAAAGTGAGGAGAACTCTTAATACTGGAGATGGTACAGATGGTGAGAAACAGCAGCAGAGAAATGGCAGCAGCACAACCAGGAGACCAGCATGAGACAGTGCTAGAGCCGACCCATGGAGCAAGAGAGCTGAGTGCCTTTGGCAGGAGGCTTCCTGGTGGAGAGGAGTGCCTCCAGGCACTTATTGATGGAGGTAGGCTTGCCAGCTTATGGAGCAAAGAGAGCTGAGTGCCTTCAAGCCAAAGTTTACTGGCGGAATGGTGTACCTCCAGGCACTTATTGGTGGAGATAAAGAGCTTTGGAACACTTGCCCCAGCAAGACAGATGCAGGCAGTGAGGCCCAAAGGGCTGAGAGACTAAGGAACCAGGAAGCAGAAGTTGAAGAGACAAGGAACACAGCAAGCAGAACTGACTCAGTCTCAAAAGGTAGGGCCATGACTTCTGGGGTCTCAAAGGGTAGAGTTGCCACTCAGATGGACTAGGAGAATGGGGCTGCCCAAATTTGAGGGAGCATAGTTGCTGTTCCAGCAGACCTGGAAGGCAGAGCTGAAGCCTAGGACTGAAGGACCTACGCTCAGAATCCAGAGAGTGTGGCCAATACCTAGAGTCTGGAGGGCAGGGCCATTGTGTAAATGGTCTCAGAGAACAGAGGATTATTTTCAAGGTTTGAGAGCTAATGTAATGTATTCTGCTGACTTGCTTGGTGCCTGTTATCTCTTCTTTCCCTTGAATTTCTCCCATTTGTAATGGAAATGTCTACCTTGTGCCTGTTCCACCGCTGTACTTTGGAAGCAGATAATTTGTATTCTAGATTTCACAGATGAAGAGGAATTTTTGGATTTTGGACTTGGATTTGAATTAAGACTTTTGCTATGATATGATGGGGAGAATGTGTTTTACATGTGGCAAGGATATGAATTTTTGGTGGCCAAAGGGAGGAACATTGTGGATTGAATTGTGTCCCCCTAAAATATTTGTCAACTTGGCTAGGCCATGATTCCCAGTATTGTGTGATTGTCCACCATTTTGTTATCTGATGTGATTTTCCTATGTGTTGTAAATCCTGCCTCTATGATGTTAATGAGGCAAGATTATAGGCAGTTATGTTAATGAGACAGGACTCAATCTACAAGATTACGTTGTGTCTTAAGTCAGTCTCTTTTGAGATATAAAGGAGAGAAGTGAGCAGAGAGACAGGGGGACATTATACCACCAAGAAAATAATACCAGGAATAGAGCACATCCTTTGGACATGGGGTCCTTGCACTGAGAGACTCCTAGACCAGGAGAAGATTGATGACAAGGACCTTCCTCCAGGGCTGACAGAGAGAGGGAACTTTTCCCTTGAGCTGGTGCCCTACATTTGGACTTCTAGCCTCCTAGACTGTGAAAGAATAAATTTCTGTTTGTTAAAGCCATCTATTTGTGGTATTTCTGTTATAGCATCACTAGATAACTAAGACAAGGTGCATACTAATCGGGTCATAATTGTCCCAACCTGCACATGAGTCCACAGGAAAATTTGTGTCCCAGAGTTCAGTGGGACATATACATCCCACCAACTTTACCCTCCCAATTCCAGAGGAACATACACGTTCGCCCCAAAGTTCAGAGGGACATATGTGTCCCACCAATCCTAACTCCAGAATCCAGAGTTTCACACTCAATTCGGACACATTGAATGATTCAGCATGCATTCCATTAATGAAAAAAAATCAACAAAAAAATTAAAAAAAATTAATTGGTCACGAAAGTATTTTTAATCTCAGGTGGTTGTCTGTTGTTGTTGGTTCTCTGTCCAAAGGACTCCCATTAATATTTCTTGTAAGGTTGGTCTGGTTTTTACAAATTCCCATAATTTCTGCTTATCTGGGCATGTCCTAGTTTCGTCACCATATTTGAAAGACAATTTTGCTGGATATATGATTGTTGGTTGGCAATTCTTTTCTTTCAGGCTTTTATAAATGTCATCCCATTGCCTTTGCACCTACATGGCTTCTGATGAGAAGTCAGCGCTTAGTCTTATTGGTTCCCCTTTATAAGTGATGTTTTGTTTTTTCACAAGCTGCTCCCAGAATTCTTTCTTTGTCTTTGGTTTTGGTAAGCTTGATTTTGATATGTCTTGGTGACTTTCTTTTGGGTTCTATCCTGTATGGGGTTCGTTGAGCTTCTTGGATGGAAATCTTCCATGATATTAGGGAAGTTTTCAGCTAATATATCTTCAAAAATTCTCTCTGTACTTTTTTTTTTCTCCTCCTGTTCTGGAATTCCTATTATGCATGAATTATTCCTCTTGATGGTGTCCCACATAACTCTTAGTCTTTCTTCATTTTTTTTGTTGATTGGTCCTCAAACAAATTAGTACCAAAGGATTTGTCCTGTTTCACTGATTGTTTCTCTACTGAGTCAGTTCTACTTCTATGTCCTTTCATTGAGTTATCTATTTCTGATATTTTATTGTTAATCTTCTGGATTGCTAGTTGTTTTTGTATGGTTTCTAATTGTCTATTTATTTTGTCATTTTTTTTATTGTTTTCCTGAATTCTTCTAGGATTTTTTCTTTGTTTTCCTTGATCTCTTTCAGGAGCCTAAATATAAGTCTTTTGAATTCCTTATCAGGTAGTTCTACTACCGTTTCTTCCTCAGGAAGATTTTATGTCCCTTAATTTTGTTCACTTGTTTGAGTCATCTTATCCTGTTTTTTCATATGATTTGTTATTTTCTACTGTCTCTGGGGCATTAAAGTAGTAATTTATTTATCAGTTGTATGTTTGTACATTTCATGCTGATTTTGTTTTGTTTTGTTTTGAAGTATCAGGAGCTTTGTTTTTCTCTTTCTCTTTAGAATGTCTTTCTCTGTTTGTATTATTTTAATTATTGTTATTTTGTGGTACTGATTTACGTGTGACTTTGGTGATGTCGGTTGGCTGGGCATGATTTCCTCTCACTAATGAATGTGGTGGGTCACACCCACATGATAGCCCTCTTGGTTAGGCTCATATGTCTTCCCTTACAGCACTGAGTAGAAGTGGGAGAGCAGGTTCTTTCCCTGATATTAGGTGACAAGTGTTGGGTGGTCAGGGTCCCTCCACTGCCCTTGTGTGACCATAGTAACCTTCTGGGTTGGTGCTAGCAGTTTGTGCATTCTCTGTAGGTCATGGCAGGATGTCTCTGTATCCGCTGTGAAGGAGTGCTACCCGAATGGACACGGTAGGCCCACTGTGAGTTCACAAATTGGCATCTCAGTAGGTGGTAGGGGACTAAGGGGTTTCAGTGCATGTGCAGTCAGCCTACAGGAACAGTTCGAGTGTGGGATGTGTGACATTGAAGCCAGGAAGACATTGGATGAGTGCACTAAGATCTCCTGCTCATCGTTTGACAGAAGTGCAGAGATGGTGGCTGTCAGAATGTGACTGGCTTTGCTGATGAGGTGATATGTCTGTCTGGCCAGTTACTGTCTGCGGGTACAGGGAGCATTCTTGTTGGTCACCAGGTTGGGTACTGTGTGTACACACTGCCAGTTGCCAGGTGGTTGGGGTGGGGATGCACGGGTCACCAGTCATCAGGCAGGTGGCAGGGGAGCTCACACTGCTGGTTGCATGGTGGGGGAAGGGGAAGGAGCTCATGAGTAGTTCTGCTGTGTAAGTAGTTCTGTCCCTATTTTTTGGCTCCCTCCCTGCTCTGTGGTCTCCTGGATCCCTAGTAATCTCCTCTGCCTTCCTGTACTTTCCCTCCTTAGAGCCAGTTCTTGTTATGCTCACCTTGCTTCACTCTGGGTTTGTCTACCCAGTATCTCTGTCTCCTATTAGGAATTCTGTGAAGTTGCTTTCCTGTGCTCCTCACCCAGGAACACTGCTCACTTTGTCTCAAGATGGCCACGCTGCACCAGGCTGGCTGGCAGGGTGCCTAGGATCCATGAATCTCCTCATTTGCTATTTTGTATAAGTTTCTCCTTCCATCTGGTGTTCGTTCTAATTCTTCATCCTTCCATTTACTGTTCTGAGTTCTCAGATTGTTATCTGTGTCTGTTTCACTTGGTTTCTCAGTATTTTGCTGTAGGGGGATGGCATGATGTGTGTGACTAAGCTGCCATCTTGAACCATCCTCTCACCATTGGTTCTTAATAAATATTCAATGGAGTTGGCATATCCATTTTATCAAAGTTAAGTTTGGTGTTCAAAAATTTGCTTTGGGATCTCTTAAATTTATGCTTGGTTAGGCTACATAGTTCCATATAAAATTATTATTTATTCTAGTAACAGAATCATTTAATAATGGAAGAATGTTGAAAATGATTTAATAATTTTTCTTGAGATCTCACAAGCTGTTTAATGTTTTTGTTTCCTTTCACAATATATTGATCATAGTGTGAATATATTAAATGTCTGTCAGGCATAAATCAAAGAATAAGATCTATAGGTGTATAAAGTTTAAATCCAACAGATGTATATGTGTGTGGGAAAACAAATATTTTAACTTCAATGGTCACTTATAAGAGTTATTTATGTTTCTTTGCATTAGAGTAGTATCTAGTTAACTTACTATTTAAAAAAAAGTCCCTCAGTGCTGATCTTTTGTCTTAAGCTAAAAATCTAAAGTCTGTAATTAATGTAAATATTATTCATTATTTTAATAAACTGGTAAGCTATGCATGCTCATCCATATATCTGTTCTAAAATGAACTGGCCCATTTTTTTCTGCAAATAATTTTTCTGTCATCAAAAATTGCTTCAACTTCTGCCTGAAGGGATTAATCGGTCTGCCAAAGAATGGACCTACAGAGTAAGCCCTACAGTTTAGCATTACTTTGCTTCATTTGTCCACCAAGGTCAGGGATAAAATTGAATACAAGAGTTGTCAAAACCAAGAAGAATTATGCAGTAGGGTTGGTCTAAGTAGCCATTCTACATCAGAGGGTTCAGGCAAGCTAGGAAGCTTACATAGAAGATGCAGATGAAGCTGAAAGGGTAGTATTTGGTTATGGCCTGACTTTTTTAAGATCTGCTTTTACTGACCCCTAAGTGTATCTAAACCAAAAAACCCGTCACCATCAAGTCGATTTCAACTCATAGCGACCCTATAGTACAGACTAGAACTGCCCCATAGGGTTTCCAAGGAGCAGCTAGTGGATTTGAACTGCCAGCTTTTCGGTTAACAGCTGAATTCTTAACCCCTGTTGCACCAGGGCTCCATGCTTCCCTGACTGGCAATCAAACCCAGGCCACCATGATGAAAGTGCAGAATACTAGCCCCTATACCACTAGATGGACTGGTGTTGTTGTTGTTGCTGCTGTTAGGTGTCTCCATTTTCCATTATATTGTTCATCAGGAATGTTTATTCTGTGAACTTTGTTAGTAGTGCTGTTTGTCTAGTGTCTCTAAGAAGGTGATCAATATTAAGAAATTTCTTTTTTTTTTTTTGTGGATTCCTTAGGATTTTCAATGTGCAAGAACATGTAATCTATGAATAAAGGTAGTTTTGTTTCTTCCTTTCCAATTCAGATGCCTTTTATTTCTTTTTCTTGCCTATTTTCCCTTGCTAGAACCTCCAGTAAAATGCTGAATGGAAGTGGTGAGAGTGGACATCCTTGCCTTGTTCCTGATTGCAGGGGGGAAGCATTCTGTCTCTCACCATTAAGTATGATATTATGAACATTCTTTTTTTTTTTTAATTATTGTGCTTTAGGTGAAAGTTTACAGCTCAAGTTAATTTCTCATACAAAAATTTATACATGTACTTTTTTTGTGACATTAGTTGCAATCCTCACGATGTGACAGCACACTCCCCCTTTCCACCCCAGGTTCCCTGTGTCCATTCAGCCAGTTCCTGTCCCTTCCTGCCTTCTCATCCTGCCTCTGGGCAGGAGCCACCCATTTGGTCTTGTGTGTATCTGATTGAACTAAGAAGCATGCTCCTCATGTGTATTATTTTTTGTTTCATAGTCCTGGCTAATCATTGTCTGAAGAGTAGGCTTTGGGAATGGTTTCAATTCTGGGTTAACAGAGTGTCCAGAGGCTATAGTTTTGGGGGTTCCTTCAGTCTCTGTCAGACCATTACGTCTGGTCTTTTTACGTGAATTTGAGTTTTGATCCACACTTTTCTCCAGCTTTCAAGGCACTTTCCCACACTTAGTAGCCATTATCCAGGCTGAGATCTTGCTAGGATGGCATAATAGAAGGCTAGCATGAAATGGAAGTTTTGCTTTAGTGACTGGCAGGCTTCAGTGTTCCTTCCTTGGGAATATAATATTCAAAATTCTGGTTTGCAACTAGCCTTGATGCCACAGGATTCCAGCACTACTCAAAGCCATATTTAGTTTCCCACTGAGTGTAGAGAGGAGAGTTCCAGATACACTGTAGGAGTTTGTTTTGTTCAGAAGGCAATGGGATCAATGGAATCCAGGCTAAACTGAGGGTAAAGCTGGGAACTAGAAGAAGAAGGAATGGCATTGAGAACAGCATTTTATTAGCAGGCTGTTAAGAATTTAGTCTGACTTTTGAATGAACAGATAAGCAGTGATGTTTGGGACTATCTCTTTAGAGAACCAACAGATAGAAATAGACGAATAAACAAAATTCTTGCTAGTAAATTTGTACCTGGACTTTGCTTCCTGGGTGTGCTCAGAGATTGAACTGAACTTTTTACTCGTCTCTGCAATGGTCTGGTGATCTGCTTCTGAAAGATCACAACCACTGGAAACCTACTGAGAAGTTCTGCTTGCACACATAGAGTCCTCATGAGTTAAAATCAACTCAGTGGCAACTGGTTTGGTTTCCATTTGGTCATTATCCATACGAGAGGTTCCACTGACCTCAGGAGATCAGTTACGTGCTATTTGCTTGAGTTGTGCATTAGGGTTGAATCTTAACACGTGTGCAATTCATTAAACAAATTAAAAATGACCTAGAAATTTAAAGTGCAGTGTGTCATTTAAGTAACAAAGCAGAGTTTTATGAGCTGTAAGTTGTGTAAGGTAGGATTTTTTCCCCAAAAAATTTCATTTTCAGCTGCATTTTAATTTCAGAAACTCTTTGATCTCATGAAGCAGCTTAATAATTTTCATGTTTGTGGGTTATCAGTCTGCTGTCATCAAATAACTCTCCAGTCACACTCCAAAGTGACCATAGATTAAGTGTGTGTTAATTCATAGCTATGAAAAAATTTCTTAATGTTGATCACTTTCTTAGTGACACTAGATAATGAACACAACTAACAAAGTTTATAGGATAAAAATTTCTGATAAATGATGTAATGGAAAATGGAGGCACCAGCTTCTTTTCATTAAAAGTAATTTTTAAGGTTCAGCAGGTGTGGCAAAGATCTTCAGGCTTTTGTTTTTGTTTTCATGTTTTAACCACACCTCTTAAATTATAGTCATAGATAGGCCATACAAGTTATTGCAAACTGTTTAGGCAAGTAAAGATTTTTTTAAAAATATGTTCTCAGGGTCAGATTAATGCCTCTAAACTAATCTATTAGGTTAAACATCCAGTTATGGAATTTGATACCTTATTTGATTTATATACATATTTGTAATGTTGATTTTATGTATTCAGATGATGCTACTGTGGTATCCAATGTTTTGAGTTGTATTTTTTTTTCAATAGCAAGGATGGAGCCAGTATAATTTTTACACTAATTATAGCTGCTTTGTTACTATTATCGTGGACCTTTTAGATTGTTGGACAAGATTAGTTAGAAGAAAGGTTTTCTTTATAACTATTTAACCAACGAAAGAGGAGGGGGAATCTCTGACCTATATATATTTCATTAACATTGTTATGATACCATTCAACTTTATTAACTAAATTAGATGATGAATAAATCTGTGAAGTTGATATATACTCTTGATCAGCAAATGTGCTTTAAGTTACCTTCCTGCTGGTCAAAATTATGGACATTATAATTCTTTTCATTAGGAAATGAAAAAGAAAACATGACAAAACTACATAATGAAGTGAGAGTCATTTGGTGGCTGCCTTTCATAAATAAAAAACTAAGCTATATTTACACCATTAAGCATGTATTAAAATGGAATGAAAATTAGATATTGATGTTCATTTCTATGCATAAAGTGTTTAGTGATCTGTATGTAACATTTCCCATATGAATGCATAAATAACTCTTTGATTGCTCCTTTGCAAATCAGATTTTAGTGTATTGAATAATGGCAAGATTTAAGATTTGTGGTGATATTTATGGTAGGGTCATATTTTAAAGGCACTGCATTGTTTTTTTTTATTTTTATGATGCTTGAATAGTCATTTCCTCATATTGTGATTTAATAAAACTAATATATTAATAGATAATCAGTTACTGGAGGATATACTAGTGAAATGAAGGTTAAAAAAATAGGCCATAAATTTGAAAACGATTATCTACTAAAGTAACTGCTATCTAAAAACTCTGCAATTAGAGATTATTCCATGGAGTCTGGTTGTAGTGGCAGAAATGATGCAATGGGCAGTGTGTGTGTGTGTTTAAATATATTAGTTGGCGTAATTGAAAAGATCCATAGACTCTTGTTCCATGTGTTTATGGGCGACATCTGCTAAAAATATCTGTTTAGAAATTTGTTACTACAAAATCAGCAAATCCAAAGACAGTTCATCTCTCTCAAATGTTTTTGTCTTCTTTATCTGAAAAGGGAATATGAGATCTTAATGCCACCAGGATTGACAAATGCCAGGAAAAGAGTTATGTAACTAGTATTTTCACAAACTTTTAAGGAGCTCTGGTGACACAGTGGTTAAGCCCTTTGCTGTTAACCAAACGGTAGCGGTTCAAACCCCTCAGCCTCTCCGCAGGAGAAAGATGTGGCAGTCTGCTTTTGTAAAAGACTTATAGCCTGGGAAATTCTATGGGGCAGTCATACCCTGTCTATAGGGTTGCTATGAGTCAGAATTGATTCGATGGCGGTGATTTTGCGGTTTACTATAGTTTTTGGTATGATGTAAAGGTTTTTAAGTTCCAGATATTACTAATATCTACACCAGGAAGGGAGCATTTTCAAAATTTTATATGAATATTTTATAGAATTCCATGTTTGTTGTTGTGGTCACCGTATGCCCATGTTTTAACTGTTAAATTATAAAAATAAGATTTTGTTCTTCCTGTTTGCATTATGAACTTGCTTGCAGATTGTTAGTACTCACAAGTTCAGGTAGAAATTTCAGTAAAAAAAAGAAAAAATGATCTGAGCTCTCTAACAGTTCTAAATTTCAGGTCATTGAATACAAACTATGTGTTAGGTACTTTTAATGAGACTGTTGTTCGTTTTGTTTTTGTATCTGTATCTATCTTTCTATTTTGCTCACTCTCT
The DNA here is from genome assembly GCF_000243295.1 of Trichechus manatus latirostris. Lineage (NCBI taxonomy): Eukaryota > Metazoa > Chordata > Mammalia > Sirenia > Trichechidae > Trichechus > Trichechus manatus. Next base: position 557,743 of record NW_004444182.1, read on the forward strand.
TGCTCTTCTCTCTTCCCAGGTGCCACTATTTGAGTCATTCATGCATGTCTGATACAATGTCACTGCAAACAGTTGACTTCATTAGATGGCTTGAGGTGACACTGTGGTGTTCTACAGCATTGTGTGAGGTTCAAAAGAACATCGCATGACCTCCAGTTTGTCGGGGAGTAGGAGAAACTTGTGTGGCGAGATGGTGACTGAGGTGAGCTTCTTAGACATGGATATGGTTTTGAGTGGCGCAGGTTGGGAAGGATGTATGCTTTCAGATGAAGGAAATTGTCCAAAGACATGGAGGGGAAAAGAGTCGAACATCTATGGTATGAGGTAAAACTGGGAAAGCCATCTGAAGACATATTAAGGGTGCATTCTGATGCCATGATAAAACACTAAAAATGGGACTCAGTGGAAACTGGATAAATATTTCCTAAAACTCTTAGTTGATATAACCAAGGCTCTCCTTCAAAAATATTAACCTCAAAGTTGTTCATGGAATGCAGAGCTATAGAAATAAAGATAATACAATGAATATGGAATCAGGAGAGAAAAATATCGTCAAAGTTAATTTTGAATTTTTTTAAAGTTTATCTTATTTAGAGAATGATGGTGCTATTTAAAGAATTAGGGGAGTCAGGAGTCCTTCCTGATTTGGGGAAATAAGGATAATTGTAATTATTTTTGCATACAGTGTTTTATTTATTTTTTATTCCATTTAATTTTTAATTCATCTCAAGTTTTTTGTGTTGTGAAATTACCAACTAGGTAATTTTCCCTCTACCATTTATTGAAAAATTAACCCATTTTTTATTGGTTAGATGCATGTAGCCACATATATATTACACATTGAACATGGTATAGATTATAGAATTAGATATTGTATATTATTATACATATTATCAAACATTATACGTAATATATAATACCATATTCTGTTATGTATGCATATATATATGTATGTATGAATGCCTGCATGTATCTATCAATCTGTCTGTCTAATTTATCCTGCAACATGAATATATCCTTTCCCCTCACAGTTCCTCTGTTTGTTTTGTCTAATTTTTAAGTAAAAGATTTGAAATTTGTTATTCTTCCTCCATGTAAAATCTTTCAGGCTACATTATAAAATGGTATTTATGTTATTATTGCCATTATCTTCCCTATACTATTAAATTCCATATCTTATAAGAAAGTAAAGAAGTCTGTGAAAAAAGTAAGGGGGCCTAAGAAGCCTAGAGAAGGCCATATATTCAAGGAAATAGTAGAAATGATGAAATATTGAGACATATAAATTCATTACCAGATGTAAGTTTGACCCTGCACATGTTTCCAAGCTATCATTCAAACAACAATTTTTACATGTAGAAAAATACATAAGTGTGGTTAGTTTGGGGAATCTGTACTTTGTTACTCAATATGGTGTAACATTTTTGAAGGACTATAGAAGTTCTTTGTATGGGGGGTTGATAGATACAATCAGTGTGGAATGGCATTGGGCATTGATGTTTGAGGGTTTTTGTTGGGATTTAAGGTAGGTTTGGGATGTTATGGGGCACAGAGATTGGCTGCTAACCAAAAGGTTGGCAGTTCAAATCCACCAGCTGCTCCTTGGAAACCCTACGAGGCAGTTCTACTCTGTCTTATAGGGTCGCGATTGACTCAACGGCAATGGGTTTGGGATGTTTGATTATTTTTTCCATTTAAATTGATGGAATATAGGTATCCTCTATCCAAAAATTCACTAATAAGCTTTTACAAATGTATTATACTTGGATACTGAGGGATTTCTGTACTGCTACTAATACTACCCCTTCTCTGCTATTTCTCTTCTTATTTCTATTCCTTTTCTTACTACTTCTACTATTGATAAAATGCTGCTATACTACTAGAAGGCAATAAAGTGGTGATCTTCTTTGGAGACAGATACTAACAGTGGTACAGTGGTGAAAATATTTATTTATGTATGTTAGATGCATTTGCATGTATAACTTAAGAAACATTGATTTTCATTTGCTAGCTCGATGTACATCTTGTTTTTAATTATATTTTTCAAGAATATTAATGCTTAGCAAAGTGTACTTAAGCAAATGTAAGACTCCATGGCCTATATTTATCCCCAAATATGCTCTCTCTAGTTCTCATGGTATTGACACAATAAAATAGGGGAATAATATACAAGTTTATCAATTTTAGTTTCCTAAAACCTTTTATAAAAGATAATGGACTATAATGAATTACCTCCAATTACTGAGAAATAAAGTTTCACATCTAATTATCTTTTTTGTTTTGTTTTCTTTAACAGTGTTTTTTAAAATTATTGAGATAGGAGTGTTTGTGCAAGTGAGCGAGAAAAAGAGAAGTCATTTTTGTTGTGATAGATGCAGTATTTGTTTTCCTGTGTTTAGGTCTTTGTCCTTGGTCTTTGGCCAAGGTGAAGGAAGGCAGTAAAGTGTTGGATCTCTGGTTGTTGCACAGTTTTCTTAGCCCAGCAATACAGAAATAATGAGGAAAAGAGGCAAAACTCTTGTGGGTAGGAGTCTTACAAAAAAAATAAATAAACCAAACCCATCACCATCGAGTTGATGCTGACTCACAGCAACCCCGTAGGGAACTGGTGGGTTCCAATCACCAACATTTTGGTTAGCAGCCTGAGAGCTTCATGAGTATGCCACCACGGCTCCAGGTAAGGGGACCTTAGATGGATGATAATAATCCTCTGTATTCCTTTATTCTGCCCCAGCCAGGAGCAGGCATCTTGATATTCTCTTTTCTAAAGTAGGAATAATAATAACAATAATAATAATAATAAAAGAGTATATTTTGTTTAATTATACAGACTGTGTGGTTATTTGTAAATGCAGAAAACAAGAAAAAAGGAACTTTTCTTCATTTACTTCTTTAATGCATAAAATATGTGAATAAATATAATATACTTTGCTCAGAGGAGTGGCTTATAAAAAGAAAGACAATGGCAGTTTTCAAGGAGAAAGTTATTCTGGATGAAGTGCTCCTGAAGGCTGGTGTGTTCTGTCAGAGGAATGCAGAATCATTATTCCCACTCAAGATATATAGAGTTAGTAATAACCCCTAAATTATCTACAAACTTTCAAATGATACTAAATCGGCTATCTTTTTATCTTGGAAATGCAAGTCTCCTTGTAATGGGTTTTCCCTGTCTAACCATTGCCTATTAAGAATTGTTTGTTTTCTGAAAGAGTGAGCATGCCTGCAAAGAATAGATTATTACTTTGCCTCATGAAAATCAATTAAGGATTTTGTCTAAAGCTTTATCAAACATAGCAGAAATTTATACACCCTGGAGCGTGTATACATATGAGAGTTGTTCCTGGGGTATGATTTTCATATATGCCCCATACTATGTGGGCTTGAAATATAACAGAACTTGAGGCTGCTGCCAAAACCCCTGGTCTCCATAGTGCAGGCTTTACAAAGAAGGGATATAGAGGCCATACTGAAGAAACATGGCAGGACATCCTGAGAAGTGGGGATTCACTCTGAGCCAAGGGATGGTTAATGGACCTGTGCCATTTATCAGAGGGCAGCGGTGGTTCAGTGGTAGAATTCTCAGCTTCCATGCTGGAGCCTCAGCCTGTTCTATTCCGGGCCAGTGCATCTTATGCATAGCCACCACCTGTCTGTCAGTGGAGGCTTGCGTGTTGCTGTGATCCTAACAGACTAAGAGGGACTACCAAGAAAGACCTGGTAATCCACATACGAAAATCAACCAGTGAAAATCCTATGGATCACAGTTGTCCATCCACAACTGATCATGGCTATGGTGCAAGACTGGGCAGTATTTAGTTCCATTGTGCATGCAGTTGCCATGAGACTCCACAGCAAGCCAGGGTGCAGCAGAAAGCTTGTGGGTAACGCTTAGGAGTATAAGGAATTACACAGGCCAGTGACCTTCCTTTATAATGAAATTTTAGAAGAAAATACTTGCTGATCTCTGAATATCCTGCCTTTTCTTAATACAGTTTTGTAAATGCTGGCTCTTCTGTCTGGAATACATTTTATAACCCTCTTCACTTGGCATTTTTCAGATATCAGCGTAGACCTTACCTGTTCTTGGGGATTTACATGATTTGTCTTTGATTTCATGACTTTTATTTTTTATGAGTATAAATTTTTTATTTTTTGTTGTTATTGAGAATATACACAGCAGAACATACATCAATTCAACCACTTCTACATGTACAATTCAAGTTGTGCAACCATTCTCACCCTCCTTTTTGGAATTGTCCCTCTCCAATTAACATAAATTCACTGCCCCCTTTATAAAAGTTAACAATATAGTCCATGATGCATGGAATATGAGGTCTGAAAAAACAAACTCAGAACTACTTTTTCAGATTCATCTCCCCTGCTCTCCTTTGGGTGCATAAAATGGTAAACTCTCTCACCCATTATACCATGCATCTTGGCTTTACCTGCCTCTACACCTCGGTGTGGTTCAGCTTCCCTGGTCTATTCTTCTTGAGTGCACTGCACTTGGATCTTGAATGATGCTTATAGTGATCATTAGAACTTGGAGATCTCTTGGAGAATTCTTTGTAAGAGGCTAGTGTTGTTACCTGCTTTCGCCCATATAATGTGATGTTAAATCTTATAAATCAAGCAAATGTTTTAATGTGGTCACGTAATTTCTTATGGACCACTTATTGCAGCAGAGTAAAATACTATTTGAAAGATGTTTTACTCTTTTCTTGATTTAGAGATGCTGCTAAAATTAGATTCTGTCATCATTCCAACTACTTTGCTAGCTTTCTTGATTGTGGCTAAGAATTTGGCTCTTAATATGTAAATAGATAAGACAATACCAGATTCTCCAATCTTTCTGGTATAAAAAATGATTTTAATCTGAAAGGTTAAGAAAACTTAAAGTTGAAAGAAAAACAGTTTAGTCAAAGGCTTATAACCACAAGCTTACAGGTTACAATTTATAATACATATTTTTGGTGGAAAAAATTCAGTCCATTAACAATCACCAAGGATTCCAACGTCACTAATTATTTGAGATCTTTCTCTATGTCTCTCACTTTCTCCCTCCCTTCCTTTTCATTAGATTGTACAAGAACCCTGAGGCCTCTTAAGTTTGAATTTGGTCCCAAAAATGGTTGCCACAGTTCTGTTAGAGATTCTGAGACTAGCCCCTCATCTTCTGCTGGTACTAATGATTAAGGGGCAATAATCCTCTCTACTGGCTCATCGCTGTCTCACTGCTGCTCCCCAGGCTCAGGCATTTCAACCAGGAGGTCAGCCTTAGCCCTGGACTCTGATGCCACTGGGATCTGCAGAATAATGGAGCTCGTGTCTCTGCTGCTTGTAAATCCTGTAAGCCTCCCTTCTCTCCACTGTCTTCTTTCCTATCTTTTACTCTTAAGTACAAAGGTTCTAATTTTTTCTCCCTGCTTGGATGACTTAATTGAATCTCCCATGATGGGCTGTTCTCCTCTGCCTCCCCTCACTCAGCAAATTCCTTGCCGTGCCAAAGGAGGGGGTGGCTCTAGGGAGTTCATTGACATACATCTGATATACATGAAAAGAGCTATGGAGGACTTCTTGCAGCAGGAAGCCCTAAACTCTAGAATGCAAAGGAGAACATAATCTTTTCATTTAATTTGCTATTCAGTTTGCTATTGCATCTGATTCTACAAAGGAACCAAGCATAGGGTCCTTTCTACATGAAAGTAATATTACATCACCTTGGAATAGACAAAGTAATACAAGATGTTATGTATCTCATAGAAATTTAGATATATCTAAGGGTATCAGGAAAGTCAGCTTTTTGGAAATAGCATCTTTAACTGAGTTTGGAAATATAAGTAGTTGTTATCAAAGTAGATAAGCAATGAGTTCTGTTCCAGATCATAGAACAGTATGGCCACATCTAGTGACCTGGTTCTTGGAGTGAAATAGAAAAAAAGTGAAATGAGTATGTTAATCTGGCTTTATCTACCTTGTAGGTAGTTATAGTACTTAAAATAATTAAAATCTAAAGAATGATAAAGAGATATAAAACATTATTAGTGAAATAGTATTATATCATCATGCTTGGTAAAATGGAAGTAAAATAGAGGGTCAGTGAAAAAGAGGAAGACCCTCAATGAGATGGATTGACACAGTGGCTGCAATAATGGGCTCAAACAAAGCAATGATTGTGAGGATGGTGCAGGACAGGGCAGTGTTTTGTGCTGTTGTACATAGGTCGCTATGAGTCAGAATTGACAGCACCTAACAACAGAAAGACAATATCATTTAATTTTATTTTGTTTTTGTTTTGATGCAAGAAGTATTTTCTAAGGGATAGGAGGAGGAATCACTGCTATTGGAATTTGTAAAGACTCTACAGTTAGGCAGAGGGGGAAATTCAGGCTCCCCACTAGTCCTCTGCTGATGGGAGTTGACAGGCTGTGTTTTTCCCCCATTGTCTTTGACTATAGAAGGGAAGTTACTGTTTTTGAAAAAGGCTGTTTTTCTAGAGTGCCCTTTCCCAATCCTTTGCCAACTTCTCCAGCATCCAGCCTCAGAATAAATAGGAAGCTAAATGAAAGCCCAGGAACTCACTGCTGTATTGTTCCTTGGGTCCCAAGGTCCTGAGCCAATCTGCCTTCTTCTCTCCACCTTTCAGAGTTTTATGTATAATGTTCAAGGTGTTTAGCTGTACTTAGCAGGAGGAATGAGAAAATATGTTCACTCCATCTTGTCTGGACAGAAATATTCCTACTAAATTCTGTATCTTCATTAATTAAAAACATATTTTATTTATTGCCATTTTTTAATGATAACTATCGCCTCTAAATTTTAATCAACACTGTAAGGACAGTGAGCACTGCGTAGGCCCCAGTTGAGACTTGTCTATTTCTAGGGTGAACTGTGTTCATTCTAAAGCCTGTGCTGCATTCTTTCATTGGTGTTGGAGTTAAATGGTTAGTTATGAGACTCAAAGCAACGCTAGAATGTGTGCGCTTATCTTCTCCTGACATTTCCACTGTCAATCAGGAGCTCTGGGGAAAAACCTCACCAGTGAAATTTGTTTGATTTCCTTTATCATGCAGTAATACCGGAGATAAAAAAAAACTTAATCTGAGCAACGGTATGAAATCACTGCTTTAAACTTTTAATGTGTGTGTCTTCCAGGCAGCATTTTCATATACTATTCTCTAAGGTTTACTGTTATAAAGAAATGTCTTGTGTGAATAAATAAAAAAAACACACACATATACATATATATATGAATGAAATGAAACCATACTATCCATGTTTCCCTTCAATTTTGAAGATTGCACCCATGTGTTTTATTAGTTATAAAATTCATCTTTATAACAGAAGAGGTTAGTTCATTTTTATGCCTTCTTTTCTTGCAGAAGAAATAGCATCATGAGTCTCTACATTAAATTTTTGTGCTGTTCTCTGAGAAGTTTCTTTCATAATTCAACAGTGAAAAGGCTTATCGGTTTATCATTTATAATGCCTCAATTTGTAGATTTATCTGTTTTGAAATATTTCCATGTGTAATTCACTGTGCGAATTTGAAGTACATAGTCTGTGAGTAGCAAGAACTGATTTTTTTTTTTCTTGTAAAGCAGTCATTTTTTTAAAAGGAATATTCTTCTTATTTTAATCAGATTGCTTTTCATATCATTTATATCATTTTGAAGCAAAGAACCAGAAATGGCAGGAAAACTGTTCATTACCAGGATGTACAAGAAGAAGAAAGCACTAAATGTAATTTTCTTGTCTAACTCTGTTTTTGTTTTACTTTTTTAAATCCCTTTCTGAGGGGGAAGAAAACCCTCCCTGTAGAGTTAAAATCACATTTTTATGTTTTTGGTCTTAAAGCTCTAATGATTCTTTGCTTTTCATAAAATTTCCTAAATATCCTTTGTAAAATTCATACTAAAACAATTGATCTCAATCAATTTTGATTTTAACATCTAAAAATTAATCTTAACATATCTTTAAAAGGCCAATAATATACTTTATGTAGTCACGTAGCATTAGGTAACCAAACCCAAAACCAAACCAACTCATAGCAATCCTATAAGACACAGTAGAACTGCCCCATAGGGCTTCCAAGGAATAGCTGGTGGATTCAAACTGCGGACCTTTTGGTTAGCAGCTGAACTCTTAACCACTGCACCACCACGGCACACTTTAGGTAACAAAAGTCTTTAAAATAGTGCTTGTATTACTTACATTATATCATTTTGAGATGCATCCATGAGATTGAACTTGAGATATACACTCATTGCCTGGAAGGAAATTCTCAGTTGGAAGAGGGCCAATTTTGCCACTGGAGGACATTTGGCAGTGAGCGTTAAGTAAATATCCAGAGACATTTTTGATTGACACAACTGAAAGGTGCTACTGGCATGTAGTGGATAGAGGCCAAGGATGCTGCTAAACATCCTACAATGCACAGGACAGCCCCCATAACAAGACTTATCTAGTTCAAAATGTCAATCATGCTGCAATTGAGAATCATAATCTGAAATAAATAATTCCAGGGTCTGGTAATTTATGGGTTGTTGAAACCTGAAGGAAGAAATAACTAATCTGTGCCCAGAATATTATTTTCTGTGTTAACGAATGCATAATATAGGACAATATAAAACATTTCACCTAACGAAAGTCTTTAAAAATCCCAGTAGCAATTCTCTTCCTCCAATGTACTAATTGTTTACTTTGTCTCTGCATGCTTTTGAATAAATACACCTTGTAAAAAAATCCTCCAGAGTGACTCTTGATGAAATAGGCAGAAATGAAGATAATCCTCCATTTGTGGCTTTGCAAATCATTACATATCCCTAATGTCTCCGCAGCTGATAAAACGCGGGATAAGATTTAGGTCACATTCATTTTAATCTGCCTTGGCTGGATTCAAGCCCTCATACTTTCATATGGGCATGCCATTCCTGGTAAATTCCCACATTGATGCCATGGATGTCTGGAAGCCCCCATCACAGATCATGTGTGAGCCACACTGGGCAGCCAGCCTGCCCAGTCACTTTCTGTCTCTGCTGGCCTTCCCACTGTGGGGGACAATATAACATAGGCCTGATTATCCTGCACATACCTCTGCCTCTACCAAGTGGCAGAGTCTTGCCAGTTTGTCCTAGACAGTATCTTATCAGTAAAATAAACATCCTCATAGCTCTCCCTCCTGGCGTTCCTTTAAGGATTAAATGAGAGATGTATGTAAACCTCCAGCAACAACAGCAACATATATGGAAACAAGGATGGCGAGACTATGTCTCACATACTTTGGACAGGAGGGATCAGTCCCTAGAGAAGGACATCATGCTTAGTAGAGGGTCAGCAAAAAAGAGGAAAACCCTCAAGAAGATGGATTGACACAGTGGCTGCAACAGTGGCCTCAAGCAATAACAACGATTGTGAGGATGGTGCAGGACCAGGCAGTGTTTCATTCTGTTGTACATAGGGTCACTGTGAGTCAGAACCGACTGGATGACAACTAACAACAATAACAACAACATATATATTTAACATAGCAACTATTCTAAATGCCAAGCTATTACAAGAACTACTGTACTTAATGCAACAGACCCTATTGTCATTATTGTGTGCCATCGAGTCAATTCCTCAATTCCAACTCATAGCGAAACCTGACTCGCTCTGTCCCCATGAGTGCAGAGGAGAAATGGTCCGTAGGATTTTCAAGGCTGTGACCTTTTGGAAGCAGATCACCAGGGCTGTCTTCCAAGGCACTGCTGGGTGAGTTTGAACCACCAAACTTTTGGCTAGTAGTCAAGTGCTAAACCTTTTGCGCCACCCAGGGACTCCTTCGACAGACCCTAATTGCCCACATTAAGGAATCACTGAGGATAAGAAGCCTCACCTTTGTGAAGGTACATGTTTTATATTCCCACGGCTTCTAGCTGAGAGGCAGCGTAGCATGAAGATGAAAGGCCTGGGTTCCAGGGGCAAGCTGCCTGCATTCAGATTCTATCTCTTCTATTTATTATTATTTCGAAAGGTGGTTGCAGAAGTTTTGTGAACTGACGACCTTAGATTGCCTTATTTGTTGCTAGTACTCAGTAAATGTTAGCCATTATCATTTCTGTGGTGCCCTGGTTGTCTAGTGGTTAAGAACTCAGCTGCTAACCAAAATGTTGACATTTGAATCCACTAGCCGATCTCTCTCCTGTAGGGTCGCTATGAATGAGTTAGAATCGACTCAGTGGCAACAGGTTTAGTTTGGGTTTGGTTATCATTTCTATTGCTACACTAAGAACATCTTTTTTTCAAGAGTAGAAAGAAAGAGAAAGGCCAAAGAGGGTTAAAAGTGATTCCATGGAGGCAATTTGAAATGCCAAATCAAAGACATTTGCATACCCAAGGAGAAATCTCAAGGACATACATGCACAGAAGTTAGAACTATCAGCAGCATTAAAGAGAAGCGACTTTAAAAACTGAGGATGGGAAAATTGTTGAAAGTAGAGTATATTCAGAAGTCTAAATTTTTACCAAAGTTTTACCAATTTGCTCATTATGTCATGTATTATTGGAAACTGCTTCATCCATAAAACCATTTTACTGAATATTTAGGCAACAGGTTTATCTCCTCTGTTTTTGCTTCTTATGCTTAAGTTTCTATTCTTTAAACTTCTTTTCACTGTTGTAACATTACTAATCCATTGCCGTTGAGTCGATTCTGACTCATAGCAACCCTGTAGGGCAGAGTAGAACTGCCCCATAGGGTTTCCGAGGCTGTAAATCTTTAAGGAAGCAGATTGCCACATCTTTCTCCTGAGTAGCAGCTGGTTAGCAACTGGTTAGCAACTGAGAGCTTAATCAGTGTGCCACCAGGCTAGTTGACTGCTAATCTCAATTATTGGATGATGTGTCTTTCCTGACCATTCAGACAATGCATGGCCTACATTTTATATGCTCTCATCAGAAGATGATACTACTTCTTATAGTTAGATACTTACATTTATTTGTGTGATTACAGGTAACTGGTTTCTCTCTGAACTGGAACCTTAATAAACACAGTGGCTTTGTGTATTTTCAGCACGATTTTCAAAGCAGTGAGTAGATGCCTGAAACATTGTGGATGCTAAATGGATGAAAACTCCATACCTTCTCATCCAATTAAAATTATTTTGTAATTCTTCTGTGTAATGTATCCATGAGAATGTAGTCAAATAATTTTTACCATATTGCCTCTCAAGAACCTGAAATTATTGCTGCTTCATTCTACATCTTTCTTCACATCTGGAAGACTCCTTTTCCCGTACCGTTTTGGATTAGATTTTGCTAGTGAGAGGCACTTGCACTACATTCGGGAGAAAGAAGAGAAGAAGAAGCCATGATCTAAGGCAGCAGAATCTAAGAGGGAGAGTTCTCTGTGGTTGTAGGCAGCTAAGACAATCAGCAGACACCTCTCTGATGATTGCTTCAATTCCAGTATTAAAACTCTTTCTACTGGGCCTTAACCAAAAATATCCCCTGAAGTCTGCTTAAAACCAAACAATAATAGTTTAGCTTAGCTAGTAAAAAATGTCTGCCTTGAGCATTATGCTCTTTTAAGAACTATCTATATGAGATCAAATTGACCAGAGCAACTTGAAAGATTTGATAGGAACCTTAGGGGGCAGTGGATTTATGTTAATGGGGAAGGAACAATTCAGAAAAGGTGAATGAGAATGGATGTACAACTTGAAGAATGTAATCAGTGTCACTGAATTGTATATTAGAAACTGTGAATTGGTGTATGTTTTGCTGTGTATATTCTCAACAACAACAAAAACTTTTTCTACTGGTAACATCCAGAATGACTTGTGTTTTCCTGACCTAATCCTGACTAACACAATCATCTTGGGGGATCTCTGTTTCTCTAAAGAAAGACATTGAATGTGCACTATTTTTTTTTAATTGTGGTAAAAATATACATAACAATTCATTTACCAATTCAACAATTTTACATTTGACATTGATTACATTCTTCATCTTGTGCAACCATTATTGCTATTCTTTCCTGAATTATTCCATCACCAACACAACCTCAGTGCCCTCTATGTGAATGTGCACTATTTTATAAGGAATAGAAAAGTCTAGAAATCAGATTCTTGTCTCACATTTTCAGCACCAAGCTCAGTGCTGCCTAACCTCTGTAAGCATATCAGTGTGATTAAGGATCATTTTCCATGTTATATTTCCTTCTACATGTTAAATTATGTCTGATATCACTTCAGTAATTGTACATTTTTCCTCATTAATATTTATATTATATTTTATAAGTTCATTGAAATATAATAATCAACTGATGATTTTGAAATTTAAGGTTGTTTTCTTAGCAAAATGTCGTTATTATGTAGGCTTTACTTCCATGATGAAGTTTTTCGTTAATTCTTCCACTCAGATAAAGACCATTCAGATTTAGATAATTTGTTCCTTTAAAGATAAAAGATCTATGAGAAATCAGCATTTTGTTATAGAACACTGAGGGGGTTTTGTTATTGTTTTGGCTTGAGCTTTGGTGGTAGAAACTGGTTACTCATTAAGATCTGAGTAGTTAGTCTCTAGAATAGTTTTGCATAGATTCATTTAGAGTCATCGAATACAAGCAATTTTAGTTTTTGTTTCAAATTTGTTTATCATTGGCCATTCCTACTCTTGTTTGCTACAAATCTACCAGAGACAATGTGGGTACTGTTTCAAAAGGCTCTAGAGTCATTTATTTTGAAAGCTATTTGATTTAAAAAGAGAAAAAAATGAATATCTTGCTCCTCCACTTGTGCAAAATCTCACAGAAGGCACTGTATTCCATTAGGTTTTATATTTCACTTCCGCCTGAATCTTATCTCTGTTCTTTGTAACATGGCTGTGTGCATATGAGTTTTGCAAGACGTAGCCTCTCAGATTGAGGTGTCAGGCGCGTACCATGCTAAGTTGCATTTTTGACTAGCTTTTGCTGAAGGAATATGTGTTTGGTTTATTGAAAATATGACAAATATTACTTGAACAAAACTCCAAAACCCACGTTTTAAACAAATCATAGATTTTAACTGTGGTTGATTATCTAAATGGAAATGTAAATCACATATGAAGTCAAACAGAGCTGAAGGCACAGCAGACTTCAGATCAGCTTAGCAGACAGTTCAGCAGTGCTAACCACGGGTTTATAGGAGTGAGAATGTTTGGTGTACATTGAGGGGGATCTGGTTGTAAAGCATGTTACTAATATGTTAATATCTGAAATTATGATTGGCGAACATCAAAGAAGCTAGAAACAAATAATTAGAAAGTGGAAATATCAAGATGGAGAGTATGGGGAGTTTAATTGAGCAAGAGTATCTGTATTAGAGCTTTGCTGCCTAAATAAATAAAGTGCAGTATTACTCAGCAATAAAACACTTGCACTATGGATTCATGTGGCCACATGAATGAATCTCAAAACAATATACTGAGTCAAAGTAACCAGACAGGAAAGATTACATATCATAATAACATTTTCTTTATCTGAAGTTCCAGAAGAGGCAATATTAATTTTGCAAGATATTAACTTCTGCATCATCTTTAAGTAAGCAGAGGAGAGTGCTAGGCTACTTCTGCAGGATATGAGCACAATCATATTTTAGAGCCAGCTTCCTGGGACCACTGTTGGTACCAAATCTCATTTGCTAGGTTCCCTGGGAATAGACTGTGAGACAGAGATTTACACGCAGGAATTTTACTGAGAACTGCTCTTGAAAGCAACATTGGTGAATATTTTGCAAAACAAGATTGTGCAGGGGAGAAGTTGAATTAGGAAATAGTTATGACAGAGGCCTCAAGTATTTCTACAGGAAGCTATAGCTAGAATGACCCTTCTGAGTTGCACCATTGAGAGAAGAGAAACTCGGTACCGCTATATCCAACAGTCATTGGATGCAGCCTGCCCCTGGAAGGGGCCTTAAACTTCGCTGAAGGTAACTCCTGGCGACAACTGGTAGTCAGGCAGTTGGATGGTGAGTGCCGTTGTCTACAGAGGGAACTCAGTAGCTAACCAGCATTACCAGAATCCATATAGTCATACTTGGAAATTATACTGAATTTTACATATAATATTAAATTTACAATAGTGACCAAAATATCCTCTAATGAATGAGTTAACTGGATACTGTTTACTTTCCCAGTGTTATTCCTCCTTTAGAATATTCAGTTGCAAGTACTTCAATGATTTCCAAATTTGAAAAACAATGGATAATTAATATTTCATTAAAAATAATGACAAACACTTCTGATAAAAGGTGGGGTTTTAAAACATTGTACACTTTGTGGTATGATTAGAGAAATAAAGCATCCCTTTTTACCAGAAATATTTCTATGCTACAGTGTGACTGGAGAACATAATTATGGCTAGATAGGACACCAAGACTGACTCAACTTGAGGATGATGAAAAGATGACATTTAAGTTGTGAAAAAGAAAAGTAAAGAAAAAAAGAAAAGCATAGAACTTTACATATGTGTGGGAGATACTAGCATCTGGTGCTTTTTTTTTTTTTTTTGACCTATTTAAAAGCAAAATTTCATTACTCAGATAATAAGATGGCATTGAAAAACAATTTATATGTGGAATAATGAAATATTAATGAATTAATGCCTCTTTTCATTAATGCACAGAACAAAGAGTTCATGAAAAATAACAAGGATGATATGCAACATGAGTTTTGTTCTCATTTTTTTCTGATTAAAAAATAATACATATTTACTACACTAAGAATGTATGGCAGAGTGGATCTTCTACGTAAGTTGAGAGAACCCATCAGATGATGGGAGGAGTTACAGGACACCCCAAAGTGATAAAGAATGTGTAGGTAAGAAGAACATCAACTTTATTGGTAGGAGATTCTGTTACAAAACAGATTAACATGATCTCAAATACATAATGTCTTAGTTACCTAGTGTTGCCATAACAGAAATACCACAAGTGGATGGCTTTAACAAACAGAAATTTATTCTCTCACAGTCTAGGAGGCTAGACGGCCAAATTCAGGGTGCCAGCTTCAGGGAAAGGCTTTCTTCTCTGTTGACTCTGGGGAAAGGTCCTTGTCATCCATCTTCCCCTGGTCTAGGAGCTTCTCAGCACAGGGGACCCTGGGTCCAAAGGACACACTCTGCTCCCGGCTATTGTTTCTTGGTGGTAGGAGGACCCTCTCCTCTCTGCTCACTTCTTTCTTTTATATCTAAAAGGAGATTGACTCAAGATACAACCTAATCCTGTAGATTGCATCCTACTTCATTAACATAACTGCCTCTGATCTTCCTCATTAACATCACAGAGGCTAGGATTTACATGTAGTATAAATACATCAGATCACAAAATGGAGTACAACCACACAATAGTGGGAGTCATGGCCTAGCCAAGATGATGCTCATTTTTGGGGGACACAATTCAACCCATGACACATAGTATGAGATCATTCATTTGGCAAATGTGTGTTTGTGTGTTTTCTATCCTCATCAGAAAGGAGAAATGGAAACAAATTCTTATCCACAGAGGATAAACATGGACAATAGTATATATTTATGGTCTAGCCCAAGGCTGTCTCTCCTGCTGTCTGTCGTAACAAGTCCAAAGGGGCTTGGATCACTTATAGATGCCACAGTTTTGACATCTTATTTAGAGAACCAGATAATGAGCCAGAATTGGCAAGTGAATTGCAGGCTTTGGGTAGACGCACACAATCCAAAAGTTGGAAGACTAACCCAATAAAGACTCAGGGGTCTGTAACGGAAGTGAAGTCCAGTGGTCTGGGTCATGCCAGAACACCCCCCCTCCAAAGAAAAGGAACAGTTATTGCATCTTGCACCTGCCACCATGGGTAAGATTAGTAAGTTAAGACTTTTGTAAGAAATTTATGCTCTTTCATTATAGCACATAGAATTTAAATACACTTATCAGTAGAAAAGCATGAGGAGAAAAAAAAATACATTTAATCAACCTATAAAAGAAGTCTTTTCTTGGTTTTATTTTTTGTTTTTTTTTTAGTTGGTTTTATTTTGTTTTTGTTCTGTTTATTTTTTGGCATAAGGAAAAAAACCAAACTCGTTGCCGTCGAGTCGATTCCAACTCATAGTGACCTATAGGACAGAGTAGAACCGCCCCATAGGGTTTCCAAGGACCCCTGGTGGATTCAAACTGCCAACTTTTTGGTTAGCAGCCATAGCTCTTAACCACTCCACCACCAGGGTTTCCTTTGGCATAAGGGGAAGGTGTAAACATAAAATATTAAATACATAGTTATTAATGATAAAAAAAAATTTTAAGCCCTACGCATGTTATGGAGGGTAATCTGCTTAGCTTAGAGTCAACTGATTTAAATAATAATCACATGTAAATGCCTTCATAACAACATCTAAACTAGTACTGGACCAAACAACTGGGCACCATAGCCTAGCCCAGTTGACACATGAAATTAACTATCATACCCAACCATAAGCATTGTTATATATTCACTTTCTTGGCTTTCTTTTATATCCCTTAATGAAGTTTAATATTTTCAATATTTTTTGTTGTTAATACCTAAATATCTTATATCTTGTAAGTATTTTGAATGTATCTTATTTACTATTATATTTTTCAGTGAGTTATTGCTGATGTAGAGAAAGATCATTCAATTTCAGCATTTTAACAGAAATGAAGCAAATGTCTGAAAATGTATTTGAAAGGATAGGTAAAATAAGAAAAGGCATTTAGTCTAATTCATACCTTTAGATTAATTCACAATAAAATCATTTTCTAAGATAATACAAAACATTTGGAGTGGTAGAATTTCTAGCTCCTTTAATATCATATTTCTCTCTCTGTTTTTTTTTTTTTTTTGATCAGTATAAAGACCCATTGCCTTCCAGTTGATTCTGACTCTATAGGACAGAGTAGAACTGCCCTATAGGTTTTCCAAGGAGTGGCTGGTAGATTTGAACTGCCAATATTTTGGTTAGCAGCCACAGCGCTTAACTACTGCATCACCAGCGCTCCTTGATCAGTGTGGTAGAGTGTTATTAATAATATTAAGAAGCAAATTTTGGTTTATTCTTTATTTCTTTGCTCTTAGTCATTGACTTCTATCCTTTATTATTTATTTACATCATATTTCTTTGGTTGGACTGTTTTCTTTTGCCATCTTCTTAATATAAATGGTTAGCATATTTATTTTCCATTTTCCTTGCTTTCAGATAAATGAATTTAAAGGCACAAGATGCCTCTGAATGTTCTTTTAGAAGTGTCGTATGCTATTAAGATATACTATCTGTAATCACTCACAATTCTAACTATGCTGTAATTTTTGTTACTGTTCCATTTGATTTTCATCTTATATTTTTATTTACTTGTATTTCAGTTTTTTACTATATAGGATGTTCAAACTAATCTTTGGTTATTAATTTCACACTTAATTGCATTGGAGTCAGATCTATATATTTATATATATATATAATTTAAGATTTTTAGTTTTAAATAATAGTTTAATCTGTTCTGTTATCATTCATGTTTTTTAATTCTTCATTTTATTTTTCATATCCTGGACTATTTGTTCATTATAAGTGCTTCTTGTTGACAAAAAACTCAAACCTATTCGTTGAGTCGATTCCAACTTGTAATAACCCTATAAGACAGGGTAGAACTATCCCATACGGGGTCTAAGGAGCACCTGGTGGACTTGAAACTTCTGACCTTTTGGTTAGCAGCCGTAGCTTTTAACCACTATGCCACCAGGATTTCCTCTTGTTGGCAGATGTTACTTCCTTATCACTTTGAGAATAGTTATTTTGCTTCTTTTAAATCTTATTCTGCTGTCTCATTAGGTCCAGCACATTTTTTATATGGGAAATATTGTTCCATTTATTGATTTTTCTTCTTTTTAAATAGTTTTTGGAACTGTGTTCCTTAGATCCCTAGTTATTCCCTTGAGGGTACTTGATGCCATAGCTGGTCTTGGTGTGTGGGTGGGATATGAAAGAGAGAATTAGCACCAAAGTTCCAAACCCTAGCTTGTACACCTTTTGGTCAGTTTAAAAGCATGAGAAGTGTTCTTCAAGTGGAAAACCACCACTGCCACACCTTGCAGTAGACCATCTACTTTGCTGCACCTTCACTCGGTGACTCTTCCATATGGAACTTTCCTTCATTCCCACCCCGACACTTTGCCAACTGATTCTCCCCTTGACTGTAGCACCATAGTCTCTGAGTTGTAGATGAAGAGTTGGGAACAAGACCTGATTCTGGCCTGGTTGGTGAGTCAGTTCAGGGAGTTCTGATGGCACCAGATGTTGCTCTTCTGAGCCTAACCAGTGCATACTTTTTCTGCTTTGCAATTATGACAATGCAGGCAGGGACCTAGCCTGGTATAGTGAGGGAGGGAGAAGTGTACAAATCAACATCTACAGTGCAACCTGGCTCATGAATGTAATGCATTTTTCTTTGGAATATTATTACCATCCATCCCCCAAACACCAGATACCATTTTCTTCCAGCTCTCTGGGATTTTCTCAGAGGATTTTCTGGATCTCACTATGTCATCTCTGAAGTTGCATGAAGGAAAGGAGCCAGTAGCTCATCCTAGTTTGGCATCTTGGCAGGAAAGATGCATTCAGTTTTCCACACATGAGAGGATGATTTTCCACAATAAAGTCTTTTTGGGTGGAATCTGCTGTAAAATTTCAGGTAGTTAAAACTTGTTGACTTTTGGTTTATTTTTCTGCTGGGTATAGCCATCAGTTAAAGGATGATTACTTGTTAAGGAGAAGAGGTGGAGAAACCCTATTTAGACCATGTAGCAAATGAACTCTAGAGGTATTTTTTTAAAAAAAAATATAGCAACTTACAACAATTCATGCATATGAAAATTCTAATAAAATAAAAATAGAAACCATGATTTAGCGTAGGAGGAAAGGAAACTATAGTAACAGTGTAGGTGGATAAAACATTGTATTGACTTTTGAGCAGGAGGACTCCCAGAGCAAACAAAACAAAACAAAACACACAATGTGAAATAAAAATAACCTAAGGAGCTATTTTATTATAAAATAAGCAGCATTCTAGTTATTACAAGCAATTTTCTTTAAACTATAGTAAAAAATTTGATCTTGTTTATATTTCTATTTTATAAATAACAATGAATAAGATATATTTTATAAAATAACAAATGCAATAAAATATAAAGTGTGAAGACAAGGATAAAGCAAAAATATTTATAGATGCTTTTGATATTATAACCCTTTCAAGACTCAATATGTCCTACTGTGAATTTGTTGTTGATACCATGTGTTTTCATTAATGGAAGGCATGCTGATTAAAGTACCAATTCAGAATTTTTGTTATGATTTATGGATTTTGATACCCATTATCTGGGATCACGTATGTCCCATAGGACCCTAGACATAGTAAATCCTGGTGATATGAGTCAATTTCTTGAAAATTTGCAAAACATGAAGGCACCTGACAATGACTGCATATACATTTTATTCTAGTCTCCTCTTTCTTCTTAGCCTTTTTATTATTTTTCATGAAACTTCAAAACATGGTACAAAGCATTCTTCCTTACTGCAAAAGCAGTACTTACAGCCCAAATAAATAAAGCCAAGGGATTTTTCTTTTTTTTTAATCTCAGGAAAATTACCACTACATTGCATTTTTCATTCCTGCAAAAATGGTATTGACAGGCCAAATAAATAAAAGTAAAGGAATTTGTGTCTCCAGAAAATTACCTCTACTATGTATTCTTCATTATAACAAAAGCAGTACTAACAGCTAAGAAGTAGAAACAGCTGCCCTGAAATACTGCAGAACTGCTCACGGTGGTGCATTCCACTTGCTACACGTGGAGGGAGTGATTGGGCCTTAAGATTGAATGCAGGGTAAGAATAACTTACAGAAGTTCCAGTCTTATAAAAAGTGCTACTGCAATGCATTATTCCTTATTGGAAAGGCATTATTTACTATTCAGAAGCCAGAAAAGCAGGGAGCCGGTAACACCTGGAAACAATGAATGGCGTCAGGGAGAAAATGGCCACTATGACTGAATGAAGACTGAGAATAGTTTATTCTCACAATGAGTACATTCTCATGAGAATATAATAACTAGGAAACATAGCAAGGAGGCTTATCTCACAGAAATAAAGGCGAACCTATCAAAAGTTTAGAAAATTCATATATCCAGGAGGCATCACCTAACACAATGCTTGATCTACACAAAAATGAGGCTCTACCCAGAGTTCTTGAGTTTCACACATTTCAGACGGCTCCAACCTTGAGGCTACATGTGTTAAAACCAGGCTACTTCTTATGGAAAGAACTCCAGAGGCATGAAAAGTGGTTGGGATACAGTCTATTCTATGAGTCATTAAATGGATAAAATAAGTTTGAATATTTAAAGGATAATTCCTTATACCAAGAATTTGTCAAACAAGCCCTGGAATGTGAGTTGGGAGGAGACCCTGGATTATGATGGAAGGACATTTTCAGCATCAGTACACCATGAGAGCAGATCATACCTGCGCTGACACCAAGGTGTGGCCCTTGAACAGCTACCTTATTTCACTGAAACCTAATTTCTTAACTGTAACACTAGATAATAGCACATACCTCCTAGCCTTGTAGCCTGATTAAAAGGGATAATTTATGAAGTACTGGGCATGATTCTTGGCATTTAATGTTGATTCAAAAAAATCTCGAATCCTTATATTTTATGAATATAAATACTGGATTAAATTTGGTCTCTACCTTTAGCAAGAGAAAAGGGAAAGAAAGACACAGGTAATAAATTTTTTCTCATGCAGTAGTTAAAAAAAAGCTATAAAACTTTCTAATTTACTCTATTTTGTCGGTGTAGACATATGGTTGAAGTAGAACATGGATTATTTTTTTTCCTTAAACTACTGCCAGCTTTTTTACTGTATTTATTTTTCAGTAATTAATTCCCTTTGTGAACTTGTTATTTTCAACACTATTAGGCTAAAATGAACTCAAGCCTCCAGCTCAATGTTTTCATTCTTAGCAATTATACTAATAAGCAGTTTTCTGATTTTTTCATCCAGGGTGCTGACACAGTCATATCTTTCTTTTATTAGTTCCAGCATTTGCCCATCACAGAACACCATCTTCTCTTAAAATACTGCAGCCCAGCAAAACATAAAAATGATTATTGCATTATGAAAAAAGTTCATGCATAATTAGTAGGCTCCGTTCTAATGCTTATGTTGATCTTATGCCAAAAAAAGCCTCTGCTTTTACCTTTAAATTGTATTCATCTTGCTTCATCTGCTCAAGGTTATGCATTGTATTTAAATAATATAACTTTTTTTAAATTTTAACTTCTTATAAATAATTGCTAATCTGAAACAGTGGCAAGTATAAAACATCATGTTAGGGAAAATAAAAAAAAACATTGGTGTCTCAAAATAAACCCTCTATCCTAACCAATCTAGTTTATTAACACTACAGTCTTAGATCCTTTTCTGGTCTCTTGCTCCACCGTTTCTGTTCATTCACTCAAAATATTCTCACTATATATAATGGAAGTCCTCCGAAGAGACTGAGTGAATTGTTACCATTCACAACACCGACTGAATGTAACTGCCACATCTACGCATTGATTTGTGTGGTAGAAATTCAGTCCTTTAAACTGGCTTCTGACTTCCTATTAGAGTCAGCAGTTGTTTAAGTTTTAGACAAAAACACCATAACCCTTTCATGACCTAATTACATTAAAAAAAAAATCATTGATACCATGTTTTTTCATTAACAGAATGCATGCTGTATCATTGAGTGTATCTGAATTTTTGATAGGTAATTTGTTGTTATTGTTGTTAATATAAAGCCTTCAGTCAATATTAGCCATCAGGATAGAAAAAAGAGAAGCTTATCCCTTTCAAGATCCTATTGCTTTCTCCTTTAAAAAAAAAATGACATTATGCGTTTTCAGTAATGGAAGTCATGCTGAATCAAAGAGTCTTTCTAAATTTATATTTTGAATTTGGATTTTGATACATAATTTGTGGGGAACATATGTCTCCCAAAACATAAAACTTTTCAAACATGTGCCAAAATCCATTTGGTTACATGGGTATTCCAAATATGACACACACAAAAAAACTCAAAGCCACCAGGGCTACCTAAGTATCACACAGGAAGCCATAAATATGCTTATAGTGCTTATCTAGCTGTATAAAAACCAAAAGAGACAAAATTTGACCCAATCACACTTCCTGGATGTACTACATCATACCTAAGACTCCTTCCTTAGTGAATATTCTCCAAAGAACACTTCTTTCATATTTCACCATTATACAAGCCTGCACTGGAGGGCAGCAAATATTTTTAGTGTGAAAAGCACCCTCCCAAGAAACCTGAGAGCCTGGAATTATTTATGGGCAAATTCTGTCCCACGTTTGTGAAAAGGTTATAGAAGTACAAATAGTTGATCACATCTGAAATATTGCTAGGCTCTTCTCAACACAAAGTATATTTGCAAGAAATAAAGAAGTTTTTAGGGAGGGATGGAAGCCAGAGAAATGACAGTCTTTTCAGACTGGATGCTAAGAGAGCCAAATGTTGATTTTTATTATGATATTGGAAATACATCATTCATTAAATCCAAGTCCCCAGATTAGGTACTAGATAAGTAAGACAGTATTAGACAGAAAAAGGAGTCCACAATCTCTCTGTAGAGTCTGACTTGTCCACAATCGCAGTTCACTAAGTGCATCCGAAGAGATAACACCTGGAGGAGGGAGTGATCATAGATAGAGATGACTACAGGACCAGAGACCATTGGCTCATGGAGTTTAGTACAAGAAAGGACCTTGGGGAGTCTCTAGCCTCAATCCTGTCTTTAACAGAAGATATGAGAAATATTGAGAGGAAATGTCTGACTTGCTCAGGATCACATGGAAGGCTAATGTGGGAGCTACTGTTTAAAATCTGCACTCCTGCCGACCCAAAATTTTCACATGGTCATCTATCTACTATGCAGTTGTATTTTTCCTTTTCATTTCCTAGCAGAATTAGATAGTATTTAAACTGTTTAGTCATTTTTTATATTTTTCTTCTAAATTTGTATAATTATATGATTGATACATGCTGAGTAATTTTAATTTTCTTCTGGAAGGTCACAGTATATTCAATACTCATCACTTCCCAGAAGAACAAACAAATCAGTCTTAGAAGAAATACAACAAAAATGCTCTTTAGAAGCAAGGATGGTGAGACTTTGGCTCACTTACTTTGGGCACGTCATTAGAAAAGACCAATCATTAGAAACAGGACCTCATGTCTGGTAAAATAGAGAGTCAGTGAAAACAAGGGAGAGCCTCAATGAGATAGATTGACACATAGACTCAAATATACTGATAATCATGAAGATGGCACAGGACTGGTAGCATTTCCTTCAGTTATATATAAGGCCACCAAGGTTGGAGCCAACTTGATGGCAACTAACCAAATAACTACAATTTTAATGTTAATATTGTATGTAGTGAACATTAACTATAATGAAGTACTTGATTTAAAAATTAGGTGACAAAATTCATTGTCTTTCTTGTCTGTGTGAGCCAAAGTATAAATATCCTCTGAATATTTTAGAAAGCCACATATTTTCTTCTTTGATGATAATATTAGGAAAAAAGCCATCTTTTCCTAAATTTTAGTTTATATACCTTATATTTGTACTGACTATTTATGAATCCAAATCTCTCAACTGTATGTTTCACTTGATCTCCTCAATCCTTTGGCCCTTTCTAACCAAAACAGAATAGACACAATCATATTTGTTTAAACCACAAACTATAGTCTGCACAGTTTCAGCAAGTAATAATAAATGAAGCAAGTAGGATGAGCCAGAGAGCACAGTCCTGCTTAAATGGACAAATTAACATAAGAAGAGAGAGTTGGAACTTGATATATGAGAATGAATCCTAAATGGGACTATTTGGCAGGAAAACAGTACCAACAAGTGGACTAAGAAGTCTCAGGACTACATGAAGTCCCAATACAATACTTCCAAAATTAATTGGGGTTGAATATTCTCTTCAAGTACTAATTGGACTTTGGGAAATTATGTTACAATCCCTGTTTTAAGTTTTCTTAAAAGTTGGGCCATGGAAGATGAGGCAGACAAACTCTAAGATGACTCCCAATGATCCTTACCCCCTGGTATCAAGCCCTTGTTTGATTTCTTCCCCTTGAGTGTGGGCAGCACCTGCTTCTAACAAATAGAATGCAGCAAAGATGATGAGATATCATTCCCACAATTGCATTATACAGGATTGTAACTTTCATCTTGCTAGAAGACCCTCTGCCTTACTGGATTCAATGAAGCAAGCTGCCATGCTAGGAGCTGCCCTATGGAGAGGCTCAAGTAGCAAGCAACTGAGAAAGGCAGAGACCAACAGTCTGCAAGGAGCTAAATCCTGACAACCATAAGGTGAGCTTGGAAGCAGACAGTCATCTCTGGCCAGTACCCTAATTGTAGGCTCATGAGGACATCATGTTTGCTAAAGAGAGGGCCGATGAACAAGACAAACCCTCTGTGAGATAGATTAACACAATAGCCTCAACAATGGATTCAAACATACCAGTGATTATGAAGATGGTGCAGGACTGGGCCACAGTCTCTTCTGTTATGTAAGGTCACCATGAGTCAGAGATGACTCGAAGGCAACTAGCAACAATAGGTTGTGAGAGATCCTGAAGCAGAATGCCTGGATTCCTGACCCAAAGAAACTGTGATAATAAATGTATGCTGTTTTCAGCTACTAAGTTTATGGTAATGTGTTATGATAAATAATACAGAAAGTAAATAAAACATACAGCTTTGATAACTAGTACTAATGAGGAACCTGTACATAGGCCAAGAAGCAGTTGTTTGAATAGAACAAGGGGATACTGCGTGGTTTAAAGTCAGGAAAGGTGTGTGCCAGAGTTGTATCCTTTCACTATACTTATTTAATCTGTATGCTAAGCAAATAATCCGATAAGCTGGACTATATGAAGAACATGTCATCAGGATTGGAGGAAGACTCGTTAAAAGCCTGAGATATGCAGATGACACAACTTTTCTTGCTGAAAGTGAAGAGGACTTGAAGCACTTACTGATGAAGATGAAAGACTACAGCCTTGAGTCTGGATTACACCTTAACATAAAGAAAACAAAAATCTTCACAACTGGTCCAATAAGTAATATCAAGGTAAATGGAGAAAAGATAGATGTTGTCAAGGATTTCAGTTTACTTGGATCAGCTATCAATGTGCATGGAAGTAGCAGTCAAGAAATCAAACAACATATTGCATTGAACAAATCTGCTACAAAAGATCTCTTTAAAGTGTTAAAAAAGCAAAGATGTCACTTTGAGGACTAAGGTGTGCCAGACCCAAGCCATGGTATTTTCAGTCACCTCATATGCATGCAAAAGCTGGACAATGAATAAGGAAGACTGAAGAAGAACTGACAATTTTGAATTATGGTGTTGGCGAAGAATATTGAATATACCATGAACTGCCAGAAGAACGAACAAATTTGTCTTGGAAGAAGCACAGCAAGGATGGCGAGACTACGTCTCACATCCTTTTGGACATGTTATGAGGGACCAATCCCTGGAGAAAGACATCATGCTTGGTAAAGGAGCAGGTCAGCAAAAAAGAGGAAAACCCTGAACAAGATGGATTGACACAGTGGCTGCAACAATGGGTTTAAACATAGCAATGATTGTGAAGATGGTGCAGGACCAGGCAGTGTTTTGTTCTGTTGCTAAGAGTCAGAATCGACTTGATGGCTCCTAACAACAACAACAGCAATGATGATATATAAAGGAACACTGGTCATACAGTGGTTAAGAGCTTGGCTACTGTAAACCTTCACCTGAAGTAATATATATATATATATATATATATATATATATATATATACATATACATATATAAAGAGCTTGGCTACTAATGTAAAGGTAGGCCATTCAAACCCACCAGGTACTCCGCTGGGAGAAAGATGTGGGAGTTTGCTTCCATAAAGATTATAGCCTAGGAAACCCTATGGGGCAGTTCCACTCTGTCCTATAGGGTCACTGTGAGTCAGAATAGACTTGACCACAATAAGTGTGTATATATATTCAGGAGAACGAAGCTCGAGATATGGTAAAGTCCAACAGGCGTAATTTAAGATCTAGCTTTCAACTCTATAATTTTGTTTAGTAGATAATAAAACAACAAATGCTAATAGCAATATTTGGAAACATCTATTTAGGACTTGAAGTATAAAAGTGTATACTTTCTTCTATTTTCTTAAATTCATTCCTGTCCAAAGGAAGTAGTATACACAGATGGTGAAATGGCCCACATGAGAAGCCAGGAATTTACATTTGAACATTTCATAACCTTCTGTATTTAAAAAATTGTATAGATTTTTTTCTCAAAATGCAAACCAAAATTAAATGTATTTGCCATGTTTTTCTTAATCATACATAAGATCCTAATTAAATATGTTACATAAGATGGGGGGGTGGGTGTATAAAAAACCCATACCTGAATCAAATTTAGAATGATTTAAAGGAGGCATAAAGTCATACAAAGATTCAAAGTTTGCATGACCTTTGTTTTTATACTTCAGACATTCCTTTGGCCTGGAGTTTCGTTTCTCTTCTTGAATAATTTAAGAACCCTTCTCTCTCTGTCTCTCTCTTTTTTTTGGTAATCTTCTCTTCCGCTTTGATGAGTAACATATTTTTACATCGCTCACATCCTGCACCAGGCCTGAGAGTAACTACAATATGGGTTCTCTTTTTCATTTGTTTCACAGACTATTATCAGAGATACTAATCATCTGGCATGTTTCTCGTCAAAAAGTATCACTGGTTGATTTAAGTGAAATAGTCAGATGTTAAGATTTACTTAGCATGTCCTTAACGGTGCTTGGCAAGAACAAATCAGTGGGCAGTTCCAGTCAACCTGACCCACCACTTCACTCCAATGACCAGGTGCCTAAGCAATTCTTCTCAAACATGCCTGAGAATCTTTGCAGGTTCTGCACAGTCGGCTCTGCTTAGGCATGACCTCCGCTTCCCACAGGGCATGAACACAAAAACTCAGCTTGGGGAAAATATACATTGTGCCCGCAGCTGTTTCCTCCCCCTAAATCTCTCCTGAGACAGCCTTTCATTTTATTCTGTGTGGTTCTAAGCTTCAGTTAGAAACATGGAAAAAAAATAAACATTACTGGAGCAAAATGGGTACTGTCTGATCCAACTCCCAATTTAAATCAAGGTGGATTTCTTTAATCAGTGCCATATTATCAAGTAGGCATTTGTTTAGAATGAACAACTATAGCCTTATCTTTTACTACCAGGATATATTAAATTACAATTCAGACAGCATGCATTTATTAGTCACCTACAGTATCAGATCTTGCTTTGTAGTGAAATGCTCATGTTATTTTCAGTGTCCTCCACTCTCTTTCTATCCCAGGTCACTTCAGGGATGACAAAAAATGCAGTCTTATCAGGTGTTGATCTTTTTAACTTTAATGAATAATTATTAGATGAAATGGAATGAGATAAAAAATACACCAAGGGGTATAACTGAACTTAGAACTGTAATTTTTACATAAAACCGATGCCTGTCTTTCTACTTGTATGGAGTTTTGAACTTCTAAATATGTTGAGGATAGGACATATATTTTAAGTATACGTTTTAAAAAAATTAAAAACAACAACAACAACAAAACCAGGCAATACTTTCAGAAAGGCAAAGTATGCCAAACTCCTTGCCATTCCATATGTATTTCCTTCTCTCTACCTGGCCTAACAATATTTTATCTGTATCTGTAGTTTTTAATTATATAGATAATATAATTATATATTTTTATTCATATTTATATAATATTTATATTTATATTATATATTTATATATAATACATGTATTTATAATTATATTATCATGTATATGTAATATTTTAAATATATCTGTAGTTTACACAAGATTGTCACATATATTGTTGGATATAGTGATCACAGAAAATTTCCAGGATAGATGTTCACAGACTTCCAGATGGGATAATGGAAACTGTGGTGATTTGTCCAAGATCAAACAGCTAGTAGGAGCTGCAGCCAAGACACACCCCCATCTTTTGTGACTCTAGGCTTCTGGATTTTTCCACTATGCCACAGCTTCTGTCTTGTCTGTTTTCCCCAAACTTGAATGAATGCCTTTCTTGTTTTGGTTACATAAACACATCCACCTAGGTGTGCCCGTTGCTAGGAATGCTCCATGCTCAAAAATGCTCTTCCTCAACGAACCCACAGTCAACACCCTCTTATCAAGCTAATTATATTAATTTGTTTTCTTCTTCATGAAAGATTTGTTGAAAAGATATATTTAAATTATGAATAGTGGAGCTATGGAGGCTGGGTAAGTAATGAGGGTAGGGTTTGCAGGGTGTTGTGGTAGAGTGGAAACATTCCCGAGACACTGGGATTTTTCTCTTGTGTTGGATTGATACCATGGTACCATGTAGGTATGCCTTGGTCCAGAGCCTGGGTTCTGCTGAGCACCTTGACTGGTGGACATTTACAATGACAAGAACAGGGACATACAAAGTGGGATTGCTACCTAATGCTTGCAAAGACCTCAGTGTCTGTATGGCTAAGACATATCCTACAATTAAGTTTAAAAAGGGTGGAGTTTTATATATGGCTTAAAATATTTGGTTTTGCTATTGGAGATACATTTTTTTAATCTAAAAGACAGAAATGTTTCTTGCAGACTTAATCACCAGAAAGTTATCTATGGAGTGAGTAGAATTTTATTAGATTGTAAAACGAGACACCTAAGAGAGGAGTTTATAATGTTAACCCAGTGTCTCATTAGATTATAAATAAAGTGCTCTTATCCACAACTAGAGAGTTTCTCCGTGGTCCCTACAGAGCTATAATCTGTACAGTCAGAAGTTAATGTATGGGAGTGTGACAGCCATACATTTTAACAGGGAAAGGAGGGAAAGTTAAGTTATAAAACATGCATAATAAAGAGCTTTGCCTCATCACCAGAAAATTTATGTTCAAGACTAAATTAGTTTCTTATAAATTATGCACGACCTCTTATGAAGTTAGCAAAAATTTGGCACAGGCTACTGTGAGTTTGTTTCTAGTGGAAATACTGTAGCATTTTTGAAAATGAGGGTATTCATTCTTATCAAAATTTAAAAAGATAACATCATTTGATCTTTTTTTTTTAATCAATGTTTTTCCACAAGAAGTTTATGCTAGCATAAAAACTAAAATAACGTGACAGTTCAGTCATTGCAAACAGGCACTGTAGGGCCTGCTGTCCTCATTGGTCAGTGCTGGTGGCCTGACCTTTAACAATAAGCCAGGATGATGGGCAGAGGTGGAGAGAGCACTTTGCAATTTAGAGCAAGACAAACATCTACAGATCAGGTGACTTTGGCCACTGCTCAGGTGCTGCTGCTCAAAGAAAGATAAATTGATACAACCTTTCTGAAATGCGACTTGAGACCGTGTAACATGAGCCTGTAAAATATTTATACACTTAGCCATGTAATTCTACTTCTTAAGGGGGAAATTTATACACACACACACATTTCCCTTAAGAAATATATATTTATATGAAGAAATATACATTTATATGAATAAATATACATTTATATAAAGAAATATATAAAAGAAATATATACATACTTAGAAATATATATACTAAGAAATATAAAGACATACGTGCACATATATATTCACATATACATATATATGTGTATATACACACATATACAAGGAAATTCGCCATATCATTGTTTTAATATCTAAAAATTAGAAAAACCACAATGTCCAACAGAGGGAAGCTAATAAAATTAGTTTTGATAGCTTGATATTATAGAACAGTATTCAGCTGTTAGAAATGATGTTCCCAAATAACATTTAGAGATTCTGAAAAATGCTAATGATATAGTTTTAGATTCTAAAAGCAGGATGTAAAAATGGTATGTAGAAGATGATCTTTTAATATATATATATAAACACAAAATAACAAAAAATGTCAGTATTTATTATCATTGGAAGGTAAAATAGCAGGCTTCTATTTTTTTCTAATTTTCCCATAGTTCATATAATAGATGGTTATTACTTAATAATCATGAAATTTAAAAGAAGATTAAAAAGTACACTAGATTACACTGAAGAAATAAATCAGACTATTTTATTTTAATATTGCCCCTCAAATAGTGTGAAATATGGAATTTGAGTAAAGTGGGATTTGTTTTACATGACTATGAATGCTATTTATTATTTTAAATGACTTGGTTCTTTCGGTAAAATATATTTAGAAGTTATTTAATAATTTTCTATTTGCAATAAGCATAGTATTTACAGTCACACAGTCACAAAATGTGATGGATTTAGCATGGACCTTTAGACACTGATTTCCTTTTTTGTGGCTACGCTAAGCTTCGTGTTAGTTTAAGTACAGAAGAAAAAAAGACGATTTCAGTCTAGGAGAAAAGGAAAATCTCCTCTGAAGGCAAGGCCGTTTGCTGTAGAGGATAAATACAATTTTGCAAAGTCCTTTTTGTTTTGGGAAAGGGTTTTATTTATTTTTGAAGAACTAATGTGGCAATTTAGAATCTGAAGAGGTTTGTTGTTTCAGTTCAGTAGTGAACAATTTGCCGAGTTAGTCCGGTGCTGTGGTTCTAGACATGGGAAATTATGTGTTGCTCCAAGCGAGGAGAGCACGCCAGCTGTAACTGGATGAAATGGCAAATGATTTTAAATTGCCCAAATTTTTCTTCCCTGAAGATGGAGCAGATTTGGGCATTTTTAGATGAGGGGGTGCTGTTTAGATGAAGCACTGTGTTCTATTTTTATTGAGTCAGAATCACACCTGCCTCTTGATTTTTAAGTAATTCTGAATTCTGCGTTTTTCTTTTCTGTTACAACAGCTTTCTCAAACTTATCTGAACAAAATAAATATTATTTATTTTATTATTTATTATAAAGAACCTCCCTTTTGAAAATCTGATTTTTTTTTTGTTTGTAAGAAAACTGAGAATTTATGTTTTTAAGTGTTCTTCGCATGATTTTGTACAAAGAACTTTGCAAAGTACGGTGCCAGAGCATGTTTGATACTGAGAACCAGCTACTCATTAAACAATTCTCCACTGATATTAACTACAACTTCTCCATGAGGTTTGACTACTTTTATTTAACGTGCAAAAAGAACTATGGAGATGTAATATATTCAATTTTTGACGTTAATTATACTCTACCTTTAAATTCAAACATGTTGTATGCTTTCCTTATAAGCTTGCATTTAGTACCATTTCTGGCTGAGTATACTATTTTATCTTCTTCTAGCAAACCAACACTAAAACCTGAGGAAAAAATTTAAGTGACACAAATAACAGGTGTGAATCCCACTGGGAGCCTAGAGCACTTTTTATTTCTCTCTAGGAGTGCACTTACGGCACTAAATTTAAGTTTGTTTTTTCTCTCGCTCACTTGCCTATGTTTTTTCCTTCAGGGCTAAGATTGTCCTCGTTAAGATAATTCACAGTACTGAACCTTTCCTAGGTGCTTGTGGGGAGGCACCTAGAGTGAAGAGACTGATACTGTACACTAACATTGTGCAGAAAGGGACGGAGCCAGGTTCCCGGCCAGCCAGTGCCACTCCGCTCCAAACACGCCTCCACATCTGTCTCCCTCTGTGCATGTTCCTGGGCAGAGGACAGTGCCTACCACCCAGAGAGTGATCCAAAGAATAGTGGTGGAATGAATTAATGGATGATGTTTTAATGAAATCTATAAGAAAACATAAAAGTACAAATGTATTACACGTACTGACTCCAGAAGCAAATCTTAAAATACAGTGTTAATATACCACACTTTTGATGATTATTTTTGGTAAAACAAAACAAACAAAAAAACCCTTATATTGCAAACAGTTTACTATGACATCAATGATGCCATGTGGATAGTTAATCTATATATACACACATATTTTTTCTTAAAATTAATAGTTGTATTTGAAATAGTTTAATGGGGCTCCAACTTAGTGAATACACGTAAGAATGTATTGGCCTAATTTCACAAAGACTTGTAATTTATTGTTTAATAGTACTCAAATACATAGAAAAGACAGTTATTTAATTACTAAAGATGACCCTACTTCCACTAGAGCTTTGTATTTTGTAGAAATTTGCATGAAATTTCTATAACTGATTTTATAAATGAGGGCAGAAGAGATGTAAATCAGCAGTCTAACATTTGTTGAATATCTACTTTATACTATGTTGTTTTACTCAATTTAATCTAATCTGGAGAGCTAGTAAATGACTAGGCACATTATACTCATAAGGTGTAGAGAGGTTAACTAGTTAACCTGCATCACTAAATTATTATTTATCAAGACTTATTAGTGCCAAAGTGGTTTCGTACACTTCACCAGACTACATCCTGGCAAATGTATCTTGCAACAACAAGGTAATATAATTCATTATTCAAAATAACTTTTTTCACATAAGGGATAGGTATCACTATATATTGCTCTTTTTTCATTTTAATGTGTTCAGGTAGATGTATATTTTACTATAAAAATGTAGACATTTTTGTGTAATTAAGGGTTAATCAATACCACTTTGGTACACACATAAAAATCATACTTGCATCTCATAATTATGGTTGAGTGCAGGTAGTTGACACTATTTCTAAGTATAATCATATATGACTCATACAGAGTAAATGTTGTAGAATAGATGATGAAAACAACCATGGCAAAAAATAATTTTAGGACAAGATTTCAGTTTCTTTCAAACTTAAAAAAAAATTGTTGATATATATTTCCCTCATCTTAGATATTTTGAAAAAGATAAATTGCTTCCAAAAACCTTCTGAATTTTACCCCCTCAAGTATGCAAAATACATAGTATGAAATAACACTATACTTTCACCTTGTGTTCACGTCACAGTTGTCACTGTTGTTAAGCACTGTCAAGTCCATTCCAACTTATAAATATAGAGTAGAACTTCCCCATAGGATTTCCTAGGCTGTAATTTTTATGGAAGCAGATCACGAGGTCTTTCTTTCATGGTGTTCCTGGATGGGCTCTACAGACAACATTTTGGTTAGCAGCTGAGCACTTAACCGATTGTGTCACCGGGGCTCCTTCATATCAAAGTAGTAGAGAGTAGAACATTGCCATTGACTCAATTCCAACTCATAGTGACCCTGTAGGACAGAGTTGAACTGCCCCGGAGGGTTTCCAAGGAGTGGCTAGTGGATTTGGACTGCCAACCTTGTGGTTAGCAGTTAACTACTGAGGGCAATTCCTTGACTCCTTTTTGAATTTTACATAGTGTCATCTTCCTGACCAAGGCTCTGTCAAAGCTATTATGAAACATATTGGTTTAGTATCAACAAGGTCTGGAAATTCAAGCTGTCATCTCTACGAGCAAGTGGAAACGTTATTCACTGCATCTGCTATTTACATGAACATATTCACATGGGCACATTACTGTTGCTAGGAAACTCAGAACTAGATTCTGCCACCAGCCAGGAGAGATGCATAAATAAATGTCATCAGATCACCCCAGTTATCACGGCACACTCTTTCGCCTATTGCTCATCTTACTGCAACTGAATTATACTTTAAACCAAGCCTGTTTAAATTGGTCCAGGGGCCAAATGCCTGAAAATATCTTAAACTAAAATTAAACACACTGTAGTTAATCACTGTGAATTCTTCCATCCCTAATTGGTTTGCTGGTGTACATTCGTACATCTAAGAAGTGCAGTCAGTCTCTTTTTCTATATCTATATACCTCATGTGTCAGTTGTTGTACTGTAGTAGCTTGTGTGTTGCTGTGATGCTGGAAGCTATGCCACCGGTATTTCGAATACCAGCAGGGTTACCCATGCGATCAAGGTCCATTGATGATTACTGGTGTTTGGAATGTAAAAATTGGAAACAAAGAAGAAGGATCAGTAGCTGGATAATATAGCCTTGGTGATAGACATGACGCCAGAGATCGCATGATACAATTTTGCAAGACCAACAACTTATTCATTACAAATACCTTTTTCAACAACATAAATGATAACTATCCACATGAACCTTGCTGGACAGAATACACAGGAATCAAAGTGACTACCTGTGTAAAAAGAGATGATGGAGAAGCTTGATATCATCAGTCAGAACAAGACCAGGGGCCAACTGCAGAACAGACAATTGCTCATATGCAAGTTCAAGTTAAAGCTGAAAAAAATTAGAACAAGTCCATGGGAGCCAAAGTATGGCCTTGAGCATATCCCACGTGAATTTAGAGATCATCTCAAGAATAGATTTGACGCATTAACACTAATGACTGAAAACCAGACAAGCTGTGGGATGACATCAAGGACATCATACACGAAGAAAGAAAAAGGTCATTAAAAAGACAAGAAAGAAAGAAAAGACCAAAATGAATGTTAGAAGAGACTTTGAAACTTGCTCTTGAATGTAGAGTAGCTAAAGCGAAAGGAAGAAATGATGAAGTAAAAGAGTTGAACAGAAGAATTCAAAGGGCTGCTCGAGAAGACAAGGTAAAGTATCATAAAGAAATGTGCAAAGATCTGGAGTTGGAAAACCAAAAAGGAAGAACACACTGGGCATTTGTCAAGCTTACAGAACTGAAGAAAATATTCAAGTCTTGAGTAGAGATATTAAAGGATTCTATAGGCAAAATATTGAACAATGCAGAAAGCATCAAAAGAAGATGGAAAGAATACACAAACCCACTGTAGCAAAAAGAACTGATTGACCTTCAACCATTTCAGGAGGTGGCATAAGATCAAGAACTGATGGTATTGAAAGAAGAAGTCCAAGCTGCACTGAAGGGAATGGTGAAAAATGAAGCTCCAGGAATTGATGGAATATCAATTGAGATGTTTCAACTAACGAATACAATGCTGAAAGCACTCACTCATTTGTCTATGCCAAGAAATTTGGAAGACAGCTACCTGGCCAACTGACTGGAAGAGACCCATATTTGCGCCCATTTCAAAGAAAGGTGATCTAACAGAATGCAGAAATTGTTGAACAATATTACTGTTATCATGCACAAGTAAAATTTTACTGAAGATAATTCAAAAATGGTTGCAGCAGTACATCAACAGGGAACTGCCAAAAATTCAAGCCGAATTCAGAAGAGAATGTAGAATGAGGATATCATTGCTGATGTCAAATGGATCTTGGCTGAAAGCAGAGAATACCAGAAAAATGTTTACCTATGTTTTATTGACTATGCAAAGGCATTTGACTGTGTGGATCATAACAAATTATAGATAACATTGTGAAGAATGGGAATTCCAGTACACTTAATTGTGCTCATTCAGAACCTGTATACAGACCAAGAGGCAGTCGTTCAAATGGAACAAGGGGATGCTGTCTGGTTTAAAATCAGGAAAGGTGTGCATCAGGGTTGTATCTTTTCACCGTAATTATTCATCCTGTATACTGAGCAAATAATCCGAGAAGCTGGACTATATGAAGAGGAACAGGGCATCAAAATTGGAGGAAGACTCATTAACAACCTGTGATACACAAATGACACAACCTTGCTTGCTGAAAGTGAAGAGGACTTGAAATACTGATGAAGCTCAAAGACCAAAGCCTTCAGTATGGATTACATCTCAAAAAAAGAAAATGAAAATCCTTACAACTGGATCAATAAGCAACATTATGATAAATGGAGAACATATTGAAGTTGTCAAGGATTTCATTTTACTTGGATCTGCAATCCATGCCCATGGAAGCAGCAGTCCAGAAATCAGACAACGTATTGCATTGGGCAAATCTGCTGCAAAAGACCTCTTTAAAGAGTTAAAGATGTCACTTTGAGGACTAAGGTGCACTTGACCCAAGCCACGATAATTTCAGTCGCCTCATATGAATGTTAAGCTGGACAATGAATAAGGAAGACTGAAGAAGAACTGATGACTTTTAATTATGGTGTTGGTAAAGAATATTGAATATACCATGGACTTTCAGAAGAACAAACAAATCTGTCTTGGAAGAAGTACAGCCAGAATGCTCATTAGTAGCAAGGATGGAAAGACTTACTCTGGACATGTTATCAGGAGGGACCAGTCCCTGGAGAAGGACATCATGCTTGGTAAAGTAGAGGGTCAGCAAAAAAGAGGAAGACCCTCAATGAG
>NW_004444182.1:594054-607535 GCF_000243295.1 Trichechus manatus latirostris
GACATGTTATCAGGAGGGACCAGTCCCTGGAGAAGGACATCATGCTTGGTAAAGTAGAGGGTCAGCAAAAAAGAGGAAGACCCTCAATGAGGTGGATCGACACAGTGGCTGCAACAGTGGACTCAAGGATATCAATGATTGTGAGGATGGTGGGACCGGGCAGTGTTTCATTCTGCTATATATAGGGCTGTTATGAGTTGGAACTGACTCAATGGCATCTAACAACAACAACATATCTATATTCACTACCTGTCTGTCAGCTTGTTGCACTGTGGTGGCTTGCATGTTACTATGATGCCAGAAGCTATGTACTGGTATTTCAAACACCATCAGGGTCACCCGTGGTTGACAGATTTTAGTGGATCCTCCAGACCAAGATAGTCTGGTTATCTACTTCCAAAAATTAGCTAATGAAAACCCTATGAGCACAACAGAATATTGTCCGATATAGTGCTGGAAGATGAGCCTGCTTGATTAGAAGACACTGAAAATACACAGTGGCTGCAACAGTGAACACAAACCGACCAACAATTATGAAGATGGTGCAGGACCTGGCAATGTTTTGTGTTGTTCCAAATGGGGTCGCCATGAGTCACAGCCAACTCAATGGTAACTATCAACAACAATATCTATATCTATATCTCTATATCCATTATCTCTTCTCTTAGTCATATAGACCAGAAACTGGTTTTTTGAAGAGTTTTTACATTCATTCAATATGTTTTCATCTTACTGCAATGATTGAATTTCTCTCAGCAGTTTGGGCAATAGAAAGATGAGTTAGACCTGGCTTCTGAACACAAGGGACAGTCTAATAAACAAAATCAATCATGTGAACAATCGATTGCTAATGACACAAGAGAAATAAAAGTATTTTAACATTTAGAGTAGTAGCTGTTTCATACAGGGGTTATCAAAGAAGACTCCCTAATATATGTGACACTTGATTTTGGATTTAAAGATGAGTTAAGTAAGGACCTATGGATTTGTGAGAAGAGCAGTCTAGAAGGAAGAAACAGCATTAGCAAAGTTCTTTATGCAATCAGAGATGAAGAAGATGCTTGTTACTATAATAAGTGTAAGCAAAAAATGTAAAAGAGGTAAACTGTTGCTAGGCAACATAGGTTAAACTATGTGACCAATAGTGCTTGTAAGTTACAAAATGGAAAAGGAAAGTGGTTCTCTTGGAATGATAATGAGTCTCTTTTTTTTTCTAGGATGATTCCACTGGTCTTATTAAATGTCTGTGAGAAAGCCTCAAGAGTTATTGAAATTTGGGCACATTTCTTTTCAGGTTCATAACTATAGAATTGTTTAAATTAAGTCTAAATTCTTTCACTCACTCATTTTAATTTCCTTAAAATGAGTGTGTGAGAAAATTTCCCAAAACATTGAAAAATGTGAATAATATCACATTGAAAAAATGTGATAATATTTTTATAAAGTTTTTA
Organism: Trichechus manatus latirostris; assembly: GCF_000243295.1. Classification (NCBI taxonomy): domain Eukaryota; kingdom Metazoa; phylum Chordata; class Mammalia; order Sirenia; family Trichechidae; genus Trichechus; species Trichechus manatus. Next base: position 595,506 of record NW_004444182.1, read on the forward strand.
CATGAACGCATAACAAATACCTAATATAGATAAACAAGTGAGTTGGGTTTGTTAATAATTGTTATTTAGTATGTGATGTGCCCTACTAATTCTTTGCATCTTTATACATATATAAAATACATTTGATCTACACATTCTTGCATATCCCAACTAAACATCACATTGATGAGTTTCTCTATTTGCCAAAGATTACCTCAGAAGTTACTATTGACCTTAGTGCAAAACACTGATGTTTCTCAGAAATATCTGGGCTATTTGAAGTCAATTGTCTCTGAAGTATCAGGGTATTTCCTTAGGAGTCAATTCATAGGCTGGCCTCAGAATGAGACTCTCAGAAATTTTTTTAAAAGCATAGATGTATCTTTGGGGAGGAACAGGCTCCTCCTGAGATAGTTAAACCCCCAGGGTCCAGATAGCACTTTCAGGAATCAAAAATACAAGTAAGAGACCTTAGTAACTTGCCCTGTGCTTAATACTCAAAAACCTGGAGAAGTCCATGAGAGACTCCTCTTAGAGGGGACCCTGTGAAAGAGAGATAGGCATCTCTGAAAAGCCTTGTCCCTGGTAGACTATGGGGTGGCATCCAGGTTAAATAAGTCTTCAACTTGACTTTGAGGGCAGTGCATTGGGCCAAGATGGCAACCTGAGGAAACTTTTGCAAAACTCCAAATCAAAAATTGGTCAGAAACCTGAATGAAATGTCTAAATTCAAAATACATGAAGGATCCAGTTACAAACAAACACTTCTGAGACCAGAGGCACAGACTAGAAGGAATGTTTGAAGAAAAAGTTAGAAAATAGATTCTGTACATCTTTAGTTGTAGTCAAATAATTATATATGTTACTAAAAAGATGAGAAGCCATTTACCACCTATGGAAACATCCAGAGGCTAAGCAAGTTGTCCATAAAACATAAGCAATCAGATTTGTTGCTAGTTGTCCCACCCAAATTCCTCTTACAGTTTTTTTTTTCTGTCTACCTATACCTTCTCTCTCCTAGCAGATACTAAGTTGGTTTCAGCTTTCTCTCTTTCTCTACCTTTCTCCCACACCTGTCCTCCATTCTTTTAGAACTTTCCTGTTTGATGGAAGACCAGTCAAACAAGACTAATATGATCATGGTTCAAACAGTCTTAACAAGTTAACTGTCCAAGTTAACAGGCTTGTGCTTTAGTAAGGCTTACTAGTGATCAAATGTATTAAATAAATTTGAGGGAGTCATTGTTCAAGAAGGGATTTTTTAATACTCCCTGGCCAATGGGGGAAATATTGAGGTTTAAAGGAAATTCTCCAACAGTTTAAAATCACAGCAAGTATCTTGACACCTGCAGACATCTCCACTTAAAACTGTGGCTCTTTTAAGCCCCACTATCATGACATGGGGCCCTGATGGCACAGTGGTTAAGAGCTACAACATGCTATGGATGCTAACAAAAAGGTTGGCAGTTTGAATCTACCAGCCATTCCTTGGAAACCCTATGGAGCAGTTCTACTCTGTCCTATAGGGTCGTTATGTGTCTATGTGTCAGAATTGACTTTACGGCAATGGCTTTGGTTTTTTGGTTTTTGTTTTTGGTTTATCATGACATAGCCCTGGTGGTGTAGCGGTTAAAATGATAGACTGCTAACCGAAAGGTTGGGAGTTCAAAATCACTAGCGGCTCCGTGGGAGAAAGATTGGCAGTTTGCTTCTGTAGAGATTTACAGCCTTGGAAACCCTATGGGGTTGCCATGAGTCAGAATCAACAGTAGGGTTTTTTTTTTTTTTTTTTTTTGGTTTATCATGACATAATGAGAAAAATATTCTTATTACTAGAGGATGTTCATTATACAGAGAAACTCCAATAATATAAGCAGAGATACTTCTAAGGAAAAATAATTTCTATTTTGTGGACTTTAAATCTCCTTCCAGGCTTTCATTAGAAGCTAAATCTTGTAGGTCTACCAACTGCTTGACTATTCCTTTGAGGCAAAATGGTGTTTGTGTCCCTGTTTGTTTTTTTCCAATAAAAGAAATGAGAAATAAGCAGCTCTCAGTTTCCATTTTATTCTATGGTAACCATGAAAGCAATTTGTTTGATGGGTAGGGTAATATCAGAGGAGCTTTGTACTGATCTGGAAAATTTCCATCCTATGCTGAAGGGCAGCTTATAAGGTGTTAGAATTTTCTTTTTCCTCCCTTCTTTTCTTTCTTCCCTCTCTTCCTCCCTTTCTTGTTTTTTTCTTTTTGATCTTTATTATCTTTCCTGTACATCGGAGATCATGACTGTATAGCTTTAGAAAACTAAAAATAAGAAGATATTAGTCAACTCAGTATGTAGTTGTGTAGTGTAGAGTGGATTCTGACTCATAGTGGCCTTATATGACAGTGTAGAACTGCCCCATAGGGTTTCCTAGGCTGTAATCTTTATGGAAGAAGATCCCTAGGTCTTTTCTACAACAGAACCACTGGAGGGTTTGAACCACCAACATTTTGGTTAGCAGCTGAACACTTAACTGTTGAGCCACCAGGGCTCCTTAACTCATTATAGTGTGTGTCAGGCAGCAGGCTCAATGTGTCTCCTGATTCACGTGGTTGCAGGAGCTGACAAACCCAAAATCTGGAGGTCAGACGGCAGGCTGCTGGCTCACAGGGTTATGGGAGCTGGAGACTCAAAATCTGTAGGTCAAGCGGCTGTCTGAAGATTTCTCCAAGAACCAGAGGTCAGACCATGAGATGAGTGCAGAATTGCTTGCCCACACCAGAGAGAGAGAGAGAGACAGAGAGAGAGAGAGCTTTGCCAGAATATCCCTATTTATTGGATGCAGGCCACACCCCCAAAGAAAACTACCTTCCAACTGATTGGCTGCTCATATCAGGTGGCAAAATGGAGGATGATTACATAATATCTGCCAAACCACTGAGAATCATGGCCTAGCCAAGCTGACACATAACATTAACTGTCGTAAATATATATATTTTTTCTTTTAGTATATAGGAGTTTACCACAGAGAAATGGAGGGGGCGATGTCCGTTACCAGTTTTTCTAGTAGAATGCAGTTCTCCTTTGCAACACATGGGGTCACCATGAATCAGAATTGACTCAAAGGCAATTGATTTAGTTCTTGCAGTAGCCTACCCTTTGTTCTGAGAGATTGGCTACTGTCTGGTTAAATTACAATTCTCTGTTAATAAACATTTCTTAGAATTGAAGAGTTGAAACAGGTATTAATAATCATTGTTGTCCTCATTTTTAGGAGCCCAGAAACTTTGGAGCACTCCCAGTTGGCATAGGCAGGTCTAGAACTGCAGTCACTGTCCTGCAAGTCCTGTTATTCCCACCCTATGTGCTCTCCTCCCTACAGCCTGGCATTGCTGATAAAAATTCTTCCACTGAAGGCCAAATACATATATTATGCATATACATTGTGTCTGTGTCTTTGGGGGAGTTATAGCAAAATAAACTATTTACTTAGCATAAACAAGTTATCCAGGATAGTCGCTAATAGTATCTGATGATGACAGCATGTTTTCCAGAGGTGGCTGAGAGCAAAAACATGCTCTTAAAGAAAATTATATTTTAATTTTTTGTCAGTGTGATTATTATCTCTGTCTCTGTATATAAGGATACATACACCTAAAATGAATGTATATACTTCTAAATTATTTTCTTCTTTTGATTTTCCTAGTTGTTTTAGTAACTCAGAGTTAAACTTTAGAGAAATCTTTAACTCTCTCCTATGAACTCTTCTTCCCACCAACCAATGTTATTAAATTCTTTGTTTTTCTACTGGAGCAATATGGTTCACTTTAGTCTCCTTTTCTATTGCCACAGATACCTCCATAGTTCATGTAGCAAGGAGATGAATATTGGGCCTAGTCAGATATGTAGCCTAGACTTATGGGCAAATTTAAAATTTACATTAAAAATAGAGATTTTTCTATGATGAGCATGTAAAGGGAACAAGGCTTAGATCACTGAGAAGTTATTAAAGCTAAAATTTTTGATTCTAAAAATGCAAATGATAAATAAAACTAAGAGTTGTCTAAAAGGCAAATATATGTAAAAGATGCCTCTTATGAGCTTAGATAGAAAAACAATATATTTAAAAAGGAGAAGAGTAAATATTATTTTTTAGAAATGGACAGCCATCTAAGACAATATCAAGGAACCTGAAGGTAAAACATTATTTGAGAAACAAAGACTTGCTCTAGGTTTTCCCTGGAGCAGGAAGAATAGTGAAGCCATTGTTGTTAGGTGCTATAGAATTGATTTTCCACTCAGAGCGACCCCATATGACAAAGTAGAACTACCCCATATGGTTTTCTAGGTTGTAATCTGTACAGGAGCAGATCACCAGGTCTTTCCCCCATCGATCCACTGGATGGGTTCCAACCACTAACCATTCAGCTGGCAGCCAACCGCATAACCGTTGCACCACCAGGGCTCCTTTAGTGAAGCCAAAGGAAGGTCAATTTGGTGGTGGGTGATTGGCAAGGAAAGGATTAGAAGGCTGAAACCCATTCCTTCTCTCTTCCTGGAATCCTGGGAAGAAGGAGTTACATCAGTCAAATCTCCTTGTAATCATTCTAGTAAACAGACCTAGTAAGCTCACAAATGGTGCATACCAGTGGAAAGATAACAAAGTTCTTATTTAGAAAAACAAACCAAACCCGTTGCCATTGAGTCAATATCAGAGTATACCAGGTCTATTTAGGTTACTTACTGTAAATAAGCCTGGGATTTATAAATTTTTGGTCATGGTTGGCAGGGAAATGGGGTATAGTCACAAAAGCTGTGTAATTAATATAAGGTGGAGATGTTCCTTAGCATCTCAGTAATCATTGAGCATACATTGCTCAGAATAAACCTCACAGATTGGGTCTAAATCTAGAATGCACCCTAAAGCAGTAGATAAAGGAGAGTATGATATAGTTGTTTCTGACAGCTTCAGGTGGCTCCAAGAGAAGAATACTTTCTGTCTTGTGGTTGCTTGTATTCTTTGATTCACTAGTAAAATAAACGAAAATGTAGTTACTTGGTAAGGATATGGTTCATATGAGTCTGACTTGACAATTGAACCCTTTGTGTTGTCACAATGGTAAATGTGAGTATTGAAGAGACAATGTGGAGCTACTAAATTTCTAAATTGCTTCCCTCTTTTTTGTGGAAAAAAGAATGCCATACTCAAAGCTGTAGGTTGAAAATTGAGACAATTATATCTAACTGTAGCCAGAAGTTGCAAGAGATTATATAGATGTGCTAAATGAATTAAAATCTTTTGTTTTGGGTAAGCGTAGCAGTTGAGAATGCATTTGGCTGCAAGTAACATGGTTCAACTAGATAGGGTTTTATTCACCACACTTGAGAAGAAATCAGAAAGTAGACAATTCAGATTGGCTTCAGAGTTCTCAAGGATACCACTAAAAACACAGCTTCTCATCTCTTTTTAATCAGCCATTGTTAGCAAGTGGCTTCACCCTCCTAACCATAATATGGCTCCTCAATCTCAAGTATCAGATTTGCCCACTTTCTATGGAGGAAGATTAAGAGTGAAAGAGGAAGAATGAGTGATGAGCAAAAAACATAAAAAAGTAGCCAACTTACACTTACGTTTCATTGGCTAGAACTTTATCACATAAGCACTTCTGGATGAAACAGCATCTGAGAAATTAATTGGATTTAGCTTTGCTTATTGCTGCAACAAATAAAGTTGTGTATCAATTAGTAAGGGAAGGAGGATGATAGAAATTGGAAAAGCAGTCAACAGTGTCTACCATGCCAAAGTATAAAAATGTATTTCGAGAAGAGACCATGAAATCACAGTGGATAAAATTGCATTGTTATCACAAGTAGTTATGGAAAGTAGTTAAACATGGATTGCAGAACAGATAGTTGTGGATGTTGCGAGGGTTTTTGGATTTAGAGGGTTGGGTTATATAATCGTGCGTGCATCTTCCACCTGTGACATTTGATGAGTCTTTTATTTTCCTTTTACACTTCTCCCTATCAATATTGTTTGACTCCAATTCAAAATGAAAACAACTTTCTTTTCAGACACATCTCAAACTAATTCACTTCAATATTCATATACTCTCAATGCTTTTCCATTGGCTATCATAGACATACTGACTCAGAATCCATGGGGATGAAGTCTATGAACCTGAAGATTTTAAAACCTTTTTTTTGTTTTTAAATTAAAATAGGCAGCCAAGATTGGGAATTCTGGTCTGTCTTATTATCTTATAACAGCTCTTTTCAATCCAATCCCTTCTCTCCTGCTTTTTCTTAACTCTCTGTTCCATCAATTAAGTTACTCAATATTCTTCAATTCTACTTCTTACTTTTCTGCCTCTATAACTTTGTTTATTCTGTTATTCAGAATAAAAGGCCCCCCAACAGCCAGCCAACCAGTTTTAATTGCATTTATTATTTTGGAATTCTCTTTGTGGTCATTCATTTAAAAATCTTTCTTGTTTCTTCCAGCTGGTTATATTTCCTTCTCTGGACACAAAAATATTTTGTGTGAATATTTTATGTCTCTTACAATATTGTGTCTCCTAATAAATTGTAAAGCATCAGAATTTTCTAATTTTTTCTCCTCTGGGTATTTTAGGAAAAGAACTCTCATACTGAGCATAATAGACATTCAATAAATATTTGATAAATTTTAAAGAAAGAGCACATAAAACATAGTCAGAGAAAAGGAAAATTGAAACTTAAAGGCCATTTCAAAAACATTTTATATTCAAAATTAAGCTATGTTTATGATTGGTAGTTATAACATACATTCCACTCAGATGATTGTATTGTATATATTCTGTAGCAAAATAAGTATGCATATATTTTCTCATGAAAAACTTATGATTAGAGGACAAGTAGTATGATTTTTATATGGACTTACATGCCTATGAAAATCTTTTTATGAACCTCTAGGCAGGATCTCTGTCTCTGTCTTTCTCTCTCTATATAGTATATATACCTGTAGTAATCTAGTATTATAATGTGTAATTGTACTGTTTTGTATATTATATATAACTTTTTTGTATGATACATATTGTGAGGTCTCTAATAAAAAAGAATTTTTCTTTTCATTTTAATGTAGTCATTAGAAAAATGTAAGTGGAAGAGCTCAATGTCGAAAGGAACATTCACAGTTGTGATGATTGTAATGGACAGAAAATGGAGCCTTGAAAATTAAACTCATTGTCAGTTTTCACATGATTTTTCCATTCACATTTTTTTCTATGTCTGGGATTTGAGATAAGTATAAATTAAGAAATCTGAAATGACACTAAGCTTGATGATTAACTGCTGGGATATAATCAGTATGCAAAAATCAACTGGGCTGAATGAAATATATTTTCAACCTTCAAGGATATTGTTTTTCTATCATAACCCTACCAAAATGAAAATGTGTGATATAAAAAAAATTTGTACTGTATAATTAATGAAAATCTTGGGTACCAATTGCAAAAATAAAACGATAGAACCCTTCTGAGTGAATTGTACTAGAAATAGAGAGGCTTTCCATCTGGTCCTTAAGTGAAAGCTGAAGACAAACGTTAAATTGTATATTGCGAGAGTGCCCTATCAGGCTCCCCAGTGGCCATAGTTTACTAGCATCTTTTCTTAGGAAATATTTTTTTTCTTTTACATAGTTTTCAACAAAGATACTGGAAAAACCCTGAATCCTTCTGTCAGTCTCTCCCCACCTCCCTCCAACACACACACACAATCTATTGAAACTGAGAAACCCAAGTTATCCAGGGAATGGGGAAATTTTTGATGGAGACTTCATTTGTAGTCAAGGGACATTATTTTTATTCTTACTTAAGCCTGTAAGAATTTGATGAAAGGGACAGCCTCATAAGAGAAATTACCATGGACATGGATTCAGGGAGAGGGCACCTACCTAATCTTTCCATTCACACCCTAAATATATTTCAAATCCACAGCCTTGGCTCCCTCGTACTGTGATCAAATATCTATCACTTTGCTATCCTGAAATCAATCCTCATTAGAGTCCCACAAGAATCCATCAGAAGTTCAGAATATTACGACTCTCCTTAGTTCTTTGCTGGTTTAGAAAACTTTGTCATAGTATACAGTAGCTCTCTGGAATCGGTCCCTGCATCCACTCCAATGGCATTTTGCGAGCTCTTTATTTCAAGACTTTCTCCAACAGCATTCCTGCTTGTTTCTCCTCCCCCATTTTCAAATAGTCCTTCCTACTTAAATGCTTACATTCCTCTCTATTTGCACTTCAACTCTATTTTTAGGCATTACTTTCTCCAGGAAGCTTTTTGGCCCTGAAGACTTGATTGTTTTTGTTGTTGTGTGCCCTCGAGTTGATTCTGACTCATAGCGACCCTATGGGACAGAGTAGAACTGCCCCATAGAATTTCCTAGGCTGTAATCATTATGGGAGCAGATCACCAGTTCTTTCCTCCTGTAGAGCAGCTGGTGGATTCAAACAACTGACCTTTCGGTTAGCAGCTGAGTGCTTAACCATTTCGATACCACATTTTAAAATAAACTTTTTATTGAAGTATAACATACATACAGAAAAAGAAAAAAAAATATCACCGTCAGGACTGAAGAAGCCTCCCCCATGCCATGTTCTGGCCACAGTTCCCTCCATAGATGATTATTATCCTCACTTCTAGCACCACAGGTTAATTCCATCTATATTTGAATACTATAGTGTACATTCTTCTGTCTATTGAGTTAAAGTTCCGTTTAAACAACAATCATATCTTTGTACAACTAATTATGATTATGTGATGGATGAACGAACTTATTTAATTTTTCTTCCAAAGACAGACATATTTTCTTTCTTTGAATAAATTGAGGTAGTTTATTTAGAATACTGTAAAGTGTTTCAATATGTAGCAATAGGAAAATACACATTTTTCACAATTCTAAGAATGATTTTTCTACATTCTTTATGCAGTGCTCTTTATGCTTCTTGAAAGTATTTCACATAGCAGACTTTCCAGTGTCAGGTCACTTCACTGGATATTTCCGTGAAATTTACTACTCTTTGTAGAAGAAAAGAGATAATAAAGGCAAAGAAAGTGTTGGATAGCTCTGAAAAACCAAAAAAAAAAACAGTTGTCATTGAGTTGATTCCAACTCATAGCAACCCCTCATGTGCACAGTAGAACTGCACTCCATTGGTTTTCAAGGTTGTGACCTTTCGGAAGCAGATTGGCTTTTCTTCCAAGATGCTTCTGAGTGGGTTTGAACTGCCAACATTTTTGTTAGTAGTTCAGCACTTAACTGATTGAACCACCCAGGGACTCCTGGATACTTCTGAAATTAATGATATAAATGGTATTTGAAAGATAATGCATAAAAGGACGAGGCTAATGCCATCTTCTGATAAACATGGAAACACATTTAAATATAAAGCATGAGTTATGCTTGAAACAATGCTTATCAAGAACTGATGAATCTGAGATTTGGCCTTAACTGCAAGAGAACAAGTTGGTCTGCCACAGTTTCGTAGATGCTGACAGAAAACATGAGACTCTTGGTCAGAGATAAACGACTGTATTACTCACAGCAATAACAATAGTGAAGGCTACTGCAAGGGGGTGGGAAGGTATCTGGGGGTTTTGACAGGTGCGAGATATACAGAGCTAGGGCTGTCCCTGCTGTTTCAAATGGACCTCTCAGTAAAATTTAGATCAAATCATGGTCAGAGCCATTGGACTGGAGATGGCAGACCCAGTAATCAGTTAAATTTAAGGCAATTGTGACAGTTTGGCAGAGCTGCACCAGGATGTTTGCCTTCCTGAGGAAGGCTCCACGGTGGCTCTGAAAAAAAAAAAAAGATCATTATTGTCCTTCCCTCCCCTGTACTTCCCAGGATTTAAGGTACTCCTAGTACAAATGTTCAGTTTTTGCCGTCCCTTCACCCCTACAAAGATGGTGTGTGTGACACATTTCAGTAATGATAACTTCACCCTTTACCTACTGATTTCCAACTTGCAGTCAGATCTTTTGGTAAGAAAATCATGTGAAAGAGGGACACAGGACATATTTATAAAACATAACCAGAATTAGGTGTAGATCTCCTAGACTCTCTGTGGGCTAGGCTGTCCCTTGAAGGGTGTAAGGTGTCTTTTTTTTTTTTTTTCTGACTCTTTTCAATATTTTTCTTTTTATCTTTGTTAGGTGTGGTTATCTTTTTAATATCCTTGGGGCTCATTGTTCATCTTATAGCAGTAACTTTGGTTTCCTTAAACTGGAAGGATTTAGATATTATTTCTTCAAATACTTCTGTCCTTTTCTCTCTCCTTTCTTGTGACTCCACTTATGTGGTTGTTGGACTGCTTGATAGTGTTCCACAGATTATGATGCTTTGATAAACTTTTTAACACACTCTTCAACGCACTGTGCATTTTTAAAAAATAAACATTTTTGGGTTTCTTATTTAATAGACTTATTGAGGTATAATTTACATGTAAACTTTACAAAATGATTTCATTTTAGGAGTGCTGTTCAATGAATTTTAATATTTGTATACAGTCATGTAGCTTCCACCACAGTCAAAATGTAAATCATCATCCTAAAGAGATTCTGCATGCCCTTGAACAAACAGTCCCTCCTACATCAGCCATTCCCAAGCAACCTCCATTACAAAGCTTTTGTTCTTGACAAAGTAGCAAACCACATGTTTGATTTCATATTTTTCTCCTTTGCCACTTACGCTGTTTTATTATTAGCAACTACTCTTGTATCAAGGTCTCTGGGTGGTGCAAACAGTTTGTGCTCGACTACTAACCTAAAGGTTGGCTGTTTGAATCCAACCAGCAGTGCCATGGAAGAAAGGCATGGAGATCTACTTCAGAAAGATCACAGCCAAGAAAATCCTCTGTAACATATGAGGTTGCCATGAATCAGAATCAACTTGATAACAATGAGTTTGGTTTCTTTTTCACTCTTGTGTCATATTCACCAGCATAATCACTTATCTCCTTTAGAAAACCCTAAGGGCCCAGTTCATTTAGAAAAAACAAAAATTTTTTTTCGGTTACATGAAAACAAAATGTTCACACTGTTCTCTTATTTGACTCTTTCAGTAATGAAATGATTGTGCAAGCTGACAGATATTACTTTAAAATGCAAAATTATTATTTTATTTTTTCAATATCTGCATGCTTCGTGATTATCTGTATTTGAGCAAAATTCTCTACGTAAATTATTTCACTACATATTTAGAATTAGGTCCCTGTTACGGATTGAATTGTGTTCCCACAAAATGTGTGTCAACTTGACTAGGCTCTGACCCCAGTATTGTCTGGTTGTTCTCCATTTTGTGATCTGATATAATTTTCTTATGTGCTGTAAATCCTAACTTCTATGATGTTAATGAGGCAGGATTAGAGGCAGTTATGTTAATGGGCAGGACACATTCTACAGAATTAGGCTGGATCTTGAGTCAAACTCTTTTTATACATAAAAGAGAGAAGAAAGTTCAGAGGAGATGGACCTCATACCACCATGAAAGAAGAGCTGGGAGCCGAGCGCATCCCTTGGACCCAGGATCCCTAGCTGAGAAGCTCTTAGACCAGGGGAAGATTGATAACAAGGCTCCTCCCCCAGAACCAACAGAGAGAGAAAGCCTTCCCCTGGAGCTAGTGCCCTGAATTCGGACTTCTAGCTTCCTAGACTGTGAGAGAGTAAATTTGTTTGTTAAAGCCCTCTACTTGTCGTATTTCTCTTATAGCAGCACTAGATAGCTAAGACAGTCCCCTACAAAAGATTGAATCTGTTCATATTGTCTATATATATCTAAGTAAGGAGTTATGAAGATGATTGTTTTAAACATAAAAATTGGGAGAGGCACATTCAGAATACTGAGCTGTTTATGCTACACTTAATCACTAACTGAGCTCAAAGGCCTTGTTTGTGGGCTAAGGAATGGCTATATCTAGAAATACTTTCTAGTCACTCCTAATCAGTTGAAAATGAAAACTGGTCTAAAATAATAGCTTATTACCTTAAAATTTCTATTGCCATTTTTTTTTTTTTTTTTT
>NW_004444182.1:607714-613120 GCF_000243295.1 Trichechus manatus latirostris
TAGAACTGCCCCATAGTGTTTCCAAGGACCAGCTGGTAGATTTGAACTGGTGACCTTGTGGTTAGCAGCTGAGTTCTTAACAATTGTGCCACCAGGGCTCCAAATCATGTATTTATATTCCCATTATTGTTTTCTTTTTACACTAGTCCTGGCTTTTTCCTTGAAAGACTACATCTTTATTCAATGTATTCATTATATAAATTGTCTTCGCCTATGAAAGTGTGATTATTTGGAAATGAAAATTGAATTTAAAACATAAATGCTAAAAGCCCATAATGGTCAAATTTGTCATTAATAGCACTTTTGGTTTTAATGAAAAAAATCTATTTTCCATTTTATTTAAATATTCTATTCCTGTTTATGCCCTGGACTCTTCTTGTCAGATAGCCATAATTAAAATAATTGATTCTGTGAAAAGATCCAACAATGTAAGTCTTAGCAGTCCATATCAAAAAGGTCAGACATCAATTACTGTAATTTTGCATAAAATGAAATAAAAAAGCTGCCCCTTTCACTCCAAGTGAAAAATATTAGGATAATAAGAATTCTCACAAGGCTTTTTCAATCAATACTTGCTTCAGTGAATGATTGCAGCACCAAAATTGAAAGAACATTCTATTTAGGCCTACAATTATGGTCACACAGAATACAAGTCCTTTCAGAAATACTTTTTTTTCCCCCTGCCTGAAAAGATTGATTTTGGTTGTCTATAATCCTCATGTTTTCTGTGACACTGTATTTGGGATGTTTCTGGCACTCAGTCCCTTTTGTGAATGTTTGCATTCACTGGATTGACTCCTTCCTGAAACACTTGTGCCTTTTTGTGACAAAGATACGTTTTCCATTTGCTTTCTGGGCTTTAACTATGAAACCTAATATATATATAAGTACATATATTTTAATACATATATTAATTAAATTCATTGCTGTCAAGTCGATTCCAACTCATAGCAACCCTATAGGATAGAGTAGAACTGCCCCATAGGAGTTCCACGGTTGTAATCTTTACGGAAGCAGACCGCCACATCTTTCTCCTGTGAAGCAGCTGGTATGTTTGAACCACTGACTGTTCAGTTAGCTGCTGAGAGCTTAACCATTGTACATCAGAGCTCCATATATATATGAGGGGAATGTAATATTGCAACCTTGAGGGAACCTTCAAACCCAGTATATGGAAAACGTCATTCACATTGAAACAGTTTTTTGAGTCTGTATAAATGCAATGCATTTTTTTCCAATACAATATATCTTTTCTTCTTTTCAAACCAACTAACCATAAGGTAAGTTAGAAAATATTTGAATTTTTTTAGGTGGAGGATGAGCAGTTTCAGGCAACACATAATATACATACATAAACAGGTATTGCTAAAGGCTTGTTGTTGGATGTTCTAAGGTACAGGACCTGCTTCTCTCTCCCATTCACCTAAATATACTAGATGGAAATGATAAAACGCAAAGTTAAGTCAGAGTAATAAATTTATTAAGGTATGAAGTAGAATGTATAGAGTATGAAGATATAGCATAAAAAGAAATTTATTTATGGTATGACTAAATGGCTTTTTGTGTTCATCTGCTTACATTTCCTTTTCAAAATTTAATTTTTACTTTTGCCTTGAAGAACAAGATGTAAATTGGTAGAAAATAGTATTTTCTGTACAGAAAATAATTAATTTTGCTAAAATTGTGGATTTGTGTGGAATTGTTTGGAATAGGCCAGAAAAATTAAATAATTCTACATCACTGAGGGTCTTTAATATCACAATGTGAATCTGGATTTTTAAAAGAGATTTTCATCCAGAGAAGTCTTATGATGAAAGTTGTGCTTTAAAAGGAAGAATGTGGAGTACTAAGCAGACTGGATGAGCAAAAGAAATCTCTTAGGAGATTTTTTGAAGCAGGCAAGAGTTAAATAAATTGTGAAAATTAAGAAGCACTCTCATTGGCTGAATTAAAATGTTTAAAGAACACAAATAATTATTTTCCTAGCTTTTTCCTGAATATCATTGCATTCAATTTACTTCCATTCAAACAAACAAAAAGACAAACAAAAAAGATCCGCTGTTCATCTGAGAATTGTTCCTTTGAACGAGGAATAATGGTTTTTGTTCTTTTTTTCTTAGTTTTCACCACTCTCACCATGACATGTTTTGGTGTGGATTTTTTATTTAATGTTTGGGTACTTTGTATTTCTTGAATCTCTGCGTCCTCATTGTTTTTTTAGGTTTAGAAGATTTGCAGCTGTTATCTTCAAATATTACTATCACCTTTGTCCTCTCCTCATGGAATTGTGATTACACATACATTAGTCTTCTTCACTGTACTGTCTATTTCTTTTATTTTTCTCTTTGTATTTGCCTTTATTTGTCTCTTCATGCTGCTGTCTGACTTCTCTTGCTAATAAATCTGCCCAAATAAGGTCTTAGTTATGACGATCAACCATGGTCTCTTTATAGGCATGTTTTTCTTTTAATGTGTGTCAAAATTTATACTAAAATAATTTGTAACATTTGTTTGAGACATAGGATTATGCTGTCTTCTTATTTTTTTTCTTCTGTGAGGCACCTTGTTAAGCACATTAGGCTTAACTAAATCCTTTTTCAAGTTTGGGGGTTTCCTAGCCAGCCAATGATGTGGAGCCATGTTGAAATTCTTGCAGAAGCTTCATTCCTTTTCCTCTACAGGTTTATCCTTGAATTCCCAACTAAAAGTGGCAGGTGAAACAAGGTCACCTCCCTTAACATACCAAGAATTCAAAGATCTCTTTCCCAACCCTACTGCCAAAAGCACAGACCATCTTTTCAGTTGCCTTTTAGGCTCAAAATACGCCTCCCAAACACACAGGATATTGAATGCTGAGCTCACTTCTCCAAGTTTATGCCTTCTTTCAGATCTCAGCCTAAGTATATCATTTGCTGATTGATACCTTAGGAAAAATAACTGCTATATTAGACGAGTGTCTTTTATTATTTTGAGATAAGGATTATTTCAAATTATCTATTCTACTGTCAAAGGAGCCCTTGTGGCACAATGGTTAAGCATTCAGCTGCTAACTGAAAGGTTGATGGTTCAAACCCACCCAGTGGCTCCACCAGAGAAAGACCTGGCAATCTGTTTCCATAAAGACTACAGCCTAGAAAACCCTATGGGGAAGTCCTACTCTGTCACATGGGGTTGCCTTAAGTTGGAATTGATTTGAGGACACCAAATAACAACAACATTCTACTGTCAGCAAGAGCAGATGTCCTTACACAAGGATTCTGTTTTTAACAAGATTATGTCATATTCTGATTACTATCAGTGTCTTTCAGTATATTCCCTTCTATCTAAATTTATTGTCTAATTTGGACGATGAAATTCTGTAGCTCATTTCCTGCAACACTCGATACTTTAAATATTCTATTTTAATCTAATCTTTTATTTGTGTATTCTACCCTTTTTGGCATATTGTATTAAATCTAGCTTTAACCAACAATTTTACTGATACTGTTTCAAGATCCAATTTTCTTTTTCAGTGCCAATACTATGCAGTTTTGCAATGACCTCTATGTTTACTTTTCAAAATGTATCAATATTTCAAAGCCTGACTAAATTTTTCAGTTAAGCCATTTTGGGAAACTTCTTTGTCCTCCTGGAATCCCTGGGTGGCACAGATGTTTGGTTAACTTGGCTACTAACCAAAAGTTTGGTGGTTTGAATTCACCCAGAGGGACACCAGAGGAAAGACCTGGTGATCTGCTTCCAAAAGGTCACAATCTTGAAAACCCTATGAAGTACATTTTGACTCTGCACGCATGGGGTTGCCATGAGCTGAAATCGACTTGATGGCAACTGGTTTGATTTTTTTCTCCTCCTTCTTCTTGGAATGTTTACATGCCAAAAATTTTGCTCCCTTTTATTCTCTGCTACCCCAGTTATTTTTGTTCTTCTGCTCTATTTTTTTTTTAAATATTTATATTCACCTCATTTCACAAAGTATTTTAATGTCTGTTACTCTCAGAAAGAGTAACAACTTCTATTGATTGAATTCTTGCTATGGATTGGGTACTGTGCTAGAATGTTGAATATATTGTTTTTATAACTCACAACAACATTTCAATGTAAGGAAACTATAGCTAGAAAAATTATAACTATAACTATACAAAAGTTGTGTTTCTTAGATCAATCAGCTAGTAATTGGTAGAGATCAAATTTTAACTTAGATCTCTGCTTCTGCCATAATGCCAGGCTGCTTTCCCTGAATAGTGTATAATTAGATACACATTCTAAATTTATGAAGAGCTCAAAGCTATTCAAAGCTCTTTACTTCCAACACAGAAACACCAATACAGACACATACACAAACTATCTTTACTCTAATTTCAAGGCAAAATGCTCCATATGGGTCAAAGACATTTGAATAGTTTGTTCTACGTTTTTGAAGACTAGGAAAGGAATACAGAGTAGCTACTTTGGCTGACTGTATCTGGGCCTTAGGCCTACAAGGGCATGTTCTCCTGGAATATTCTCCTTTTCTCTCTTTCTTCAATTAAATTTGATGTGGTAAGATTCAGAGGGCTGGGTCCATGACGGGCCTTAGAGCTCTGGTTTTTAAAGTCTATTCCCTCACTGGAGCATCAGCATCTCCTGGGACCTTATTAAAAATGCAAATTATCATGCCAAGGAATCTGTGTTTTGATAAGCCCTCCAGGTGATTGTGACGTGCACTGAAGAGTAAGAGCTGCTGTCTGGAAAGTCTTAGCTTTTCCTCTACACTTGGGGATTTGCTTAAAGAACAAAAGATGTCCTTGGTACTGTCGCCCGCTACAGTCATATTAACCAGCATCAGATACTAGAAATGTACATGGCCATAAGGCTTAGCAAATAATACTAAAGCTTATATTCTTGATGTGTCTCTTATACATATGTCCTGGAACACCCTGGGCAGATGGTGATATCAGTTTAGTGAGTGCTTGGGATGTGATATCTCAATAAAATTTTTATATTGTATCCAACACACATCTTAACTTCAGCTTCTACTTCATATTATAGCTAGCTATGTGGGTACATGTCTTACCTCTTTTTCATGGAGGTAAATTATGTTAGGACAGGGATAATATATTGTCATGCTTTTATTCTTCCATAATGCCTATAAATAATAAACTTGCCTTATGCACGGTGGTCACTCAGTGCATTTATTCTTTGAATGAAGCATACGATCTTAGAAAAATTATTTCACCAAAGCACTTTTTGTTCCCCATATAATTAATTATATTAACATTTCATAGTATTTATCTGTACATTTCAAAGTTAATGCTTTTCATTGGAAACAAAATAGAATTCTTCATTAAACCCATTTACATCCTGGGAAAAAAATCTTTTAAAACAACATGACTCATAATGTCCTTTTGAATACAAAGTACAGTGACA
>NW_004444182.1:614619-615484 GCF_000243295.1 Trichechus manatus latirostris
ATTTAGGTAAAGTTTTCTCACCATCAGAAGCCCTCCAATTCTTTAGTTTATCAGCTGCCAAAAGAAGGGATAATGTAGTTTATCTACAGCTGAACTTAAGTATAATCATCTTAAAGAAATGAAAACAACTTCTTAGCATAAAAAGATGCTTATCCTCTGATATATCTACTAATATGGTAGTAGACATACTCCAGATTAAAAGTATCTCCTGCATACCAATTAGCCAGTTGGATGCTCCTTCTCTTCCTTACTCTAACCAGTCTGGTGTTTGCCTTCACATTACTTTTCTCTTAACTCATCTGATAACCTTTGCAAGGCAAAAAAGCCCTTTCATAAGTCAATGATCATCAGTCTTTAATGAGTTGTTGTCTTTGATTGCTATTGAGTCCATCCCAACTCATAGCAACCCCATGTGTACAAAGTAGAACTGCTTCATAGGGTTTTCAAGGCTGTGACCTTTTGGAAGCAGATTGCCAGGCCTTTCTTCTGAGGCACCTCTGGGTGGGTTCGAGTCGCCAACCTTCAGGTTAGTAATGGAACACTTAACTGTTTATGCTTCCCAGGAGACTCCTTAATGAGCTGTGTGGACAATTTTCTGAACTAATGGTTTACAGGTCATTTCTTTTCTTCATTTTTAGCCTATTTTATATCTTGTTTTATTTTTTCCCTGGTCTTGCCTTAAATTTTCTCAAACTTTCACTCATAAAAATTGTGTTTAACTGCCATCCTTCTTTATTCTACTTCACAATACTATTTCCTTTTCATTTTCTCCCATCATTCTATGTATAGGCCAGAATTTACCAAATTATGACTAAGTCTAAGAAACGTGCTAAGAACATACCTGAACTGACCAAAAAAAAGGTAT
>NW_004444182.1:623554-624314 GCF_000243295.1 Trichechus manatus latirostris
GTGGGCTCCATATAGAGAGCAGGAGGTGGATAGTCTAGTTTGGAGTTCAGAGATAGGTCCAGGAGGAAAATAACAAACTTTGGAGTCATTCTTGCCTAGGAACCAGAAAAAGAAACTCATGCAGAGTGTCAAAGAATGTGGTCTCTTGGATCCCAAGTAAAAAAATATTCAAAACAAAGAAATGATCAGCTGTATCACATGCTGCTCAAAGGTCAAGTAAAATAAGGATTGAGCATTAGCCATTAGGTTTAAATATATGAATGCCATTGGGACACTGCAGAGAGCTAGGAGAGAATTTTGGAGACTGGATAATAGTAATTTCTGAGAAGTTTTCTGTAAAGGGAAAGAAGGCAATATGGTGGTATCTGGAAGGTGAAGTGGAGGTTGCGGTTATCATTTATTTATTTATTTTTAGGGAGACAAAACAAGGTGTTTGTTGGCTTAAGAGAAAGCTATACTAAAGATGAAAAGAAGGGGGTAGATGCTAAGAGTTATCCTTGAATAGGTGAGAAGAAATGAGAATAGGCAAGTCGGGGAGGCAGTTAGTTTTCACTAGAAGGACTCACGATTTATTCACAGTAATAGGAGAAAAGGCAAATATGTGGTTACTGGCACTAGATGTATTTTTTGGCATTGTATGCTTGTTAAATCTTCAATACTTTTATTTCTCAGTGTAAGGGATAGTTGAGGAGGATTTTGGTAGTTGGGATTGCAGTTGTTTTGAAGTTAATGGCAACAAGATATAAGGTACAGTTCTGAA
>NW_004444182.1:626246-640205 GCF_000243295.1 Trichechus manatus latirostris
ATGTATTTTTAAATGTATTAGAGAAAATAAGCTGGATAGTATGAGAAAAACGATAAAGGAAAGAGTATGGATTTTTCTTTATTCTATTTTAGAGAAACTCCAGGCTTACACTTTGCTAGAAATAAAATAAAAGAATTTTATTGAAGGATGAACAATAAAGGCATTTCTCCAAATGGAGAGATACACGACACTCAAACAAGAAGCTGCAGTGTGTGTTTTAACTTGAAGGAGAGCAGTGAGGTATTTAACAGGCAGAACAAAAGCAAATGGTTTTACATCCAAGGAGGTGCAGAAGTAAGGAAAAATTTACAGGCGTTGTCAAACTACAAACTTTCCTAACATCAATTTCTAGCCTAACATCAATCTCTTATTTCCCAATACAAATTCACTAAAGCAATATTTCTAAAGCAAGCCATGTAAATATTTCTGATGTGGGGGTTTAGTGATTGATTGTAGGCCAGTTGAACCCTAGTTGGAGTCCTTGAGATGTAAAAGCCAATCATTTGGTTAGGAAGGAGATTAGATCAGCTCCAACCTAAAGTCTTCTGAAATGTAAACATGACCATCTGGCTAGGAGCAAGTAAGTTAGAGCTTAGACATTCATCTGGTGAATTGCCGAGAGCAGTTAAGATAGCAAGATTATCTACATAAGCTAAGGCCCAGATCTCTGCACTTTTTGTGTCATAAACAGTTCAAACTTTTACAAGAGGCCAAATTGTCTTTGTTCAATGACAGAGGTAGGCTTCAAATCTAGTTGCAGCTTAATTCAAAATGGAATTTCAATTTAAGTCTGGAAGTAACTATTTTAATCACGCCAAGCAGTCCCTGTTTTAAGATTTTCTTATTCATTTCCTCGTTTTGATCAGGCCTCCATTAGTAGGCATGGATCACTTAAGATATTACCCACAATGGAGTTGCCTGTCTTCTGCAAGTACTTGGAGTCTCTGGGATGGTTGCTCTGTATGAGTATTTAAGTTCTTCAAACTCTACGGTCTAGTAGCTGGGCACCGTTTGACTTTTTGTAGTCGGGCACTAATTTCACCTTGCCATTGCTTCAGGCCTTGTCTTCAGGGTGTTTTGGTCTCTAGTCAGGGTAAGTGATGCAAACAAAGCCACTTTACGGAAACAGCTTGACAATTTTAAAAGAATTTGATCCCAGAACTAAACTTCATTCTCCCTAGCAAAATCAGTATTTTATTTGGAATTCACTTTGTCACATGACCATATACCTTGAGTGTTGGCTGTGACAATGAGAAACACAGTGCATTTTACATTTAATAAGCCTTATAAAGATAACTACAATGATTAGAAGGAGACAGACTAACAGAAAGGAATGTGTTCTAGATCTGATGTTTTGGGGTAATTAGCTAAAAATACCAAGGAAGGAAGGGGAATGGTCATGGGAGGAATGGTATGTATACAGGAGTTTTTTTTTGTTTTGTTTGTTTGTTTGTTTGTTGGCGTATTTTTGAGATATCTTGCTCTACTTCTCTGGAGGTATTTATCCATGAAGAGCAAAAAAGTATTGGTGACAGCACAAAGCCTTCCTTGCTGAACTAAAGTAAAATCTATGACAATTGTATCATCCAGTACCACTTTTGCAAGGGATTCTAATGATTTTTGCTGTGCAGCCATTTCCATCAGCAACACTATCAGCAATTTGAGCCATAGTGGCAGATAGACTGTGAATGGTCATTTCTAATTGCTCAATCCCAAATCATGGTATAACGCGTAAGAAGGACCATCCCCCTCTTGAGTAATCACATATGGGATTGCTTGAAAGGATGAGTTCTTTCTTCTGTATGGATATTAATTTCAAATTACTGTTACATAGTAAGCTGTCATTGTATGAATGGATACTCATGGGAACTTCTAGGGTTCCTAAAGTACACCGGCCTATCATTTTCCAACTATATAAACATCGTAAAGCCCCAATACAGGGTGAGTCATCAGACTTCACATAAAAAGATATATCCAGATGGGGCACATAACATGCCTTTTCTGGTTTGAATATTGGGAAAAGGAATGGAATGATTGACTCTTTATGACAGGTTGCAGTTAGCAAATCATCACAAATGGATAATTCTCCAAAATTTAGGGAATCTCAGAGTTGTGCACAAATGGATTTGGATTAATTCTAATACTATAATGATGGTAACTCACATTGTGTTGTGCTTTACAATATACCAGGCACGTGCATACCTTTTGCCCTTTTTTTTTTTTTTTTTTTGGGCTCTCTAAGTAGATATTATGTTTCCAAGGAGCTTCTTTGCCACAAAAGAAGCAGTGGCCTACCAGCAGAGAAAAGCCTCTACCCAATGTGAAAATCTACAAATCATTACTAAGACATATTTATAACCACTTGAAGGTGGAAGCTGGGTAAAATCTAACTGCCATTTGAGCATAGGCCCAGAAGGCAAAGGGTACTGTCCCGGGGGATGTTTCAAGATATGTCCCAGTATTGTAATGAGGGCAGATAGAGCAGTGGGTGGTCACGTGCTCAGCTGCTTCAGAAAATTTTTCCCACTAGTATTTGTTCAAAACTTCAATAATTTTATCTCTTCCTGGATGAGTGTTCTCGTGTAAAGTTCTCATTATAGGGACATGTGATAAATTTTAGGAAGAACAATTTTGGCATTAGGTCCTAAGCATAGCTTACTGTCAGGATCTTGGTAACAGCTTCACTTTTTCTGTGTTTAAATTTCATTTAATTGAGGCAGTTGTTGATGTTTCAAAAGCTTTTGTTTGGTGGATGCAAATGTACTAGTCATTTCATGAGAATAATTCTCTATAGGCTCTTTCAAAGGCCCCTCTACACACTCTTTTGCTAATACAGAGGCAGCTGTAATTTGGGAAGCAGCTTGTTTAGCAGATGGATCAGTGATATTATTCCCTCTAATTTCTTCAGTTTGGGGCATTCTCTTTGACTGGTGTGTTTGTATTTTAATTACAGCAATTTCAGAAGGGAGCAGCAAGGCATCTAATAGGTCTGCTACTAATGCCCTGTTTTTAATAGTATTACCAGAAGAGGTTAAAAAACTTCTTTGTTTCCATAGCATCCCAAAATCATGAATAACTACAAAACAATAATGAGAATCCATAAAAATAGTCAGACTTTCCTTTAGCAAGTTTGCAGGCTTCAGTAAGAGCAATAAGTTCAGCTTGTTGAGCTGAAGTGGCCTTAGGGAGAGGCTGGCATTCAAGGACTTTGGTAAAGTTGTAACAGTGTAACAAGCCTGATAATGAGAGGTAGTTTTTTCTTTTTTCAAATAAGTGCCGTCTATAAATAATATCATATCAGGGTTTGTCAAAGGAGTTTCCTTTAAATCACTATGGGGAGTCAGAAGCTGTTTAGTTAAGTCTAAACAATCCTGGGAAGGACAGTCATTCTTATCAGCTGTATGGAGAAGGGTTAGCTGAGTTTAAAGTAGCTACTGTATGTAATCTAATATTAGAGACTGCCAGAAAAAGCACTTCATAAGAAGTGAATCTACTGCCAGATAAATGTTGAGTTAAAACAGAATTTAATAATGCAGACACAGTATGTGGTATATATATATCTAGGAAGTTTCCTAAAACTTTATCAATAGTGGAAGCTACTAATTTTGCTGTGGTGGCCACCACCCTAAGGCAAGATGGATATGCTTTAGCTCCAGGATCCAGCTGCAGGCTGTAATAACCTATAGGCCTATTTTGTCCCTTGTGTTTCTGTGTAAGAACTCCTAATGCATTACCAAAACCTTCATACACAAAAAGTGAAAAATCCAAATAATAGTTAGAGAATCCTAAAGTGGGTATGTTAATCAATGCTTATTTTAACTTAGTTATCACCCCTTGATCTTCCAGGGTAAGATAAAATGGATCAGGCTCAGGGGTTTTCAAATATTTATATAAAGGCTGAGCCATGAAAGAAAAGTTGGAAATCCAGTCTCAACAATAACCACAAAGTCCTAGAAAACCTCTCTATTTTTTATTTGTTTGAGGCAGAGGAAAAGCTGCAATAGCTTCTTTCCTCTCGGGGTCAATAGAAATGCCTTCT
The DNA here is from genome assembly GCF_000243295.1 of Trichechus manatus latirostris. Taxonomy (NCBI): domain Eukaryota; kingdom Metazoa; phylum Chordata; class Mammalia; order Sirenia; family Trichechidae; genus Trichechus; species Trichechus manatus. The sequence goes on from NW_004444182.1 coordinate 630,286, forward strand.
GCAGAAATTAAGTGACCTAAACATTTAACAGAAGGCTGAGCTAATTGTAATTTTTCTTTAGAAACTTTATGTCCACCAACAGCCAATGTTTTAGCAAGGTTATGCTGTCCTGCAGGCAAGCCTGCTGAGAGGAGGAACACGCTAGCAAATGAACTACGTATTGTAGCAAGTAGATTCATTTGGAAATTGCAAACGTTGTAAATCTGCATGCAAAATTTGAGAAAAATAACTGGGAGCCTCTGTAAAACCCTGGGGCATGACGTTCCAGGTAAATTGTTGATTTTCCCATATAAAAGCAAACAGATACTGACTTTCGAGTTCGACAGGAATGCTGAAAAATATGCTACAAAAGTCTGTAACATTAACTCATACTGCATCAGGGAGAACATTGGAAAGTAATAGATGTCGATTAGGAACAATAAGGTACCTAGGAAGAACAGTACAGTTTATTTCACATAAGTCCTGAACAAACTGCTAATCTCATTCATGAGGTTTTCTAACTCAAGGATAAGAGTGTTACAAGGACTAGTGCAGGGGTTGATTAAGCCTTTAGAAAGAAAATCCTGTATTATAGGAGCTATTCTTTCATTTGCTTATCGTTTAAGCAGGTACTGAGGAATCTTGGGCAAGGGCTTAGAGGTGTCCACCTGAATCTTAATAGGTTCAAAAGACAGGACACAACCAATATCTGTTGAAGTCATGACCCACAAGGTTTCAGTGGGGGGACAGTCTGAATATACAGAATGCAAAAGGGCTTACATATGAGAAAGCACTTCTTGCTTTTGAATATTCTCTATCACTAAATTCTGATTCTTGGGCCAGGTTAGTAATATTTGTTTCTTTTCATGAAATTGTAAATGGCACTTCCATTTAGATAATATATCTCTTCCTATGAAATTAACAGGAGGGTTAGGATTGATTTAAAAAAGGATATAAATCCTCTATTGGGACCAAAGGTATTGACACAGGATGGGAATAAAGTAGTGTTTGTTCCTTATTTGTAACTCTCACTATAATTGAGGTCCTTTTACTATGGGGCAGGGACTTTTATAATCACGTGGGATTAATTGCAGAAAATAGAACTCCTGAATAAATTAAAAATTTACAAGGTTCTCCATTAATATACACAGTTTTTTCTCCTTGAGGGTTTAGAGCTACCGTAGGAAAAGTCCCTGTTTTGTCCCTGGAGCCCCTTCATTCTGAATCAGAATAGAGGAGTGGTTGGGGTAGAAACCTTCAGTTTATTCTTTAACTTAAGGCAGTCATTTTTCTAATGGCCAAGTTTTTTACAATAGTTGCAGAGGCCAGTTTTAGGTCCATTGGAGGGTTTAAAATTCTTTTTCCGGTGTTAGGCCCTTGCAGCTATTGTAATTGAAAGGCCATTACTTTATTTAATTTGTTAGTTTGAGCAGTCTGCTTTAATTCTAAAGTTTGGAGAAGCTCATTAGCTAAAGTAATTCATTCCTCAATGGAAACTGTCCTCCAACCTAAATAAGGTCTGTTAACTAAGGCTGAAATCTTAGGTTTGAGGCCAGAAATAAACACTGCATTAAAGGCCTCCTTCATCCCTTTATCTGAAGGATTCAACTCAGAATGTTCTGAAAACGGGAATAACTGGGATTGGTAATCAAAAACACTTTCATCTCTACAATGTACACAGGAGTGGACTTTTATCCAATCTATTTTTTGGGGAAAGGCCTTAATGATTGCATCATGTAAATCATTGCCTTTATATCTGGCTTCTGTTAGAAGGGTTTTGGCCATTTTGTCTGTATTCAGAGCTAAATCATCTTGGGAATCTTCTCACTTAACATGTTCTAACAATAATTTGGCTTCCCTAGGGCCAGCTAACATAATGGATACAAATCAGCCAATCTGGGCTGATAAGCATTAATAAGGACCTTGAATTCTTTAGTGAATCTATGAGGACCCTCCCATAAATTTGGAAAATCTTTAGCAATGATATGTAGTTCAGTACTTGTCCAAGGAATGAAAGCTACAACAACATTCTTTGGATATTCTCCAGTGGCCACTCCAGATTCTCCAGGGCGAGTTTTAAAAGGCATTTCAGGAATAGAACTTCCTGAGTTTGATCTGCCTAGCTTTGGGCTCTTTCGTTTTATATTTTCTGGCTTTGAGTCTTGAATAGATTCTCCTCTGGCTTTGGATCTTTAGTAGCTTCTCCTCCTCAGAAGAAAGGGAGTTGACACAGAGAGTTTTGAGAGTGATAAAGAGGCAGAGGAGGATACAGAGAAGGGGTTGCTGGCAGAGGGGCAGAAGAAGCTGCAGTGGGGGTTGTAAGTATAATAGAGCGCGGGCTTTCTAATTTTTTATTTTACTCAATTATTTCAGAAACTGTATTCTGCAAAGTTTTATTCCGGCTAGACGTTTTTAAGGTTTGCTTATTCAATTCCTAGTCCTTCTTTTGATCTATTTTTTATATTACTGACAAAAGTGCAAGCTCTTTACTAAAAGATGTGATTGCACAGTTATCATTGGCCTATAAAATGTTCTAGAATAGCCTACCAAGGTTACTTAAATTCCCCTTTGCTGGAATAGAGTAAGTTAAGACATTACCTCTAGAGAACCCTTAGCAGATGTTAAGTGTTTTACTTGGCTGGAGTTAACCATGGACATTGTTTCATTTGTTAACATATTTCCATGGTTTATATGAATATTATTAAAACTTTTAAAGTTATTTTTTAATAAATAGAAAATTAATAAGCAGAATATTTGAAAACTATGACTTTATGTAACATGCAATCAGAGATACTATGATTTATTAAGGGAAGAGGCTGAGCCACATTAGGTGACTTTCTTGCATTCAACAATAGCCCAGGGACACTTTAACCAAATCCTAGAACTTGATGAAATAAGCTTTGAAAACTACTAGATTTGATTCCGTAAAAAAAAAAAAAACCATTGCTATAGAGTCGATTCTGACTCATAGTGACTATAGGACACAGTAGAACTGCTCCGTAGACAGAGGTGTATCTCAGATATGGCAGATATGGCTCGTACCCTGGGTGCCACTTGAAGGGGAGAGCACCACTGAAGAGTTTCTCTTAACCGGGTACAGCCCAACGCCCAACTTCCTCAAACAAGGTAGACGCAGAGGTGTGGGGGTGGGGTGGGGTGGCACAGAGGCAGGGATGTCAGGTGAGGTGTGGAATGACATTCCAAGGTGCCACAAATATGAAAGTTGCCTAAGGCAGCCGGACACAAGGAGGGAAGGCATTTCTGATGACACATTGCCACTGTCAGTATCTATTCATCTTGAAATTGGGAGAAGCAATTAAGGCCCTGCAAGGGCACAAGATCAGTCCTTGCCTTAGACACTATTTTCCGTAGATATGCCTCTACCCGTAGGGTATCCTAGGCTGTAATCTTTATGGAGCAGACTGCCATATCTTTCTCCTGCCAAACTGTTGGTGGATTCAAAATGTTGACTTTTCAGTTAGCAGCCAAGTGCTTAACCACTGAACCACCAGGGCTCCTTGTTTCAGTTTATATGGCTATTATTTAGAATAGAACAGACCCTTTCAAACAGAGTTGGGTGAATGGATTGTCTTGAGACATTAAAGGTATGAAAGAAAATAGTCTTAGGTTGTTTTTACAAGTTAGGACTAAGGGAGTTGATAGATGAGGTCCTAATAAATTAAAAAGGAGCCCTGGTGGCACAATGGTTAAGCACTCAGCTGCTAACCAGAAGGTTGGCAGTTTGAACCCACCAGCCACTCCACAAGAGAAAGATGTAGCAGTATGTTTCTATAAAGATTATAGCCTTGGAAACTCTATGGGGCAGTTTTACTCCATCCTATGGGGTCACTGTGAGTCGGAATCGACTCGATGGCAACAGGCTAATAAACTAAATGCTTCCAGGGTAGCATATGGAATTAATCTGGCCTAGACAGCAGCTGATGACTGTACTTTGCAGCTTGCTTTCCACCCAACCCCTCCTCCTCCTGCCCACTCCCACCTCACTCCCACAACTGGCAGTGCATATCTAAATGGGGCCCTGATCAAGTTTGAAAGGTATTACTAAACAGGGCCCAGATAAAAAGAGATAATCATCAAAGGGTGAGCCACGTAGTCTTCTTGAATTTATAGTAGTACTGGTTAAAGCTGTCTTTAACAAAGGAAAACACATTCACAGAAAAAAAAAATATGGAAACTATATTCATGCAGTGAGTATGAATTTTATTAAAAATATTTGGGAATAATAATTAACATATATTTTTCTTAATTTTCATAACTTATAAAAAATGTTTGACCTCCAACCACCCACACTTGCATACCCGAATAGAAGAACATTTAATATCAGTTTTTACTGGGGCAAAGCTCCACCTCATGGGAACATTCAAAAATCCAATTCCTAAATGAGGCCAGAAAACCACTGAATGAGATTAGTCCTTGGTCTACAGAGGTTGTCATCTTTATTGTCTTCCTTTAGCATCAAGATGCTACTGTTGAACAACTGTGCTCTGTATGTCTATACAAGAGTAGTCAGGGGAACTCAGAAGTACCCCTTATGGTGGTCCATCCATTTACTGCAACTATTTTATAGAGCCCCATATGCATCTTCTGTGAATGTATTGGTCTCAATTCCATGGTACACAGGATACATCCTCTAACAGTACTTCTGAAACTTTAGTAGGAAAAACAAAAACACCTGAGGACTTGTTACTACACAGATTGCTGGGGCCCAGCCCCAGAGATTCAGATTCAGAGTAGGATGGGACAGGACCTGAGCATTTTGCATTTCTAACAAGTTCCAGGGAGATGCTGATGCTGCTAGTGTGTGGACCACATTTTGAGTAGCCCAGCTCTGGGGAATCCTCTTGCAATTCTTCATCTAGCATGATGCATGAAAGCAGGATAGGATTTTCTACCATGTTAAACGTTTACCATGGACTCTTGTCAATTTCTACTTCCCCAGTGTGTTACACTAGTGTCTTTGGACACCAAGCACCCACTCTCATCTCACATTTTGTATTTTGCCACCATTCCATCAATGACATCCTCCTAGATGGGTCTGAAACACAAAAGCTCGTTTCCTTATAGTAGGGGAGGAGTTTATAAGGACCTTTAGAAATAAATTATTAGGCTTTTGTTTTCTGTAACGAGAGTAGGGAAAGATGTGAACACTAGTTACATTATACTTAATAATCAGCTGTGGGATGTAGAAAACATAAAATTAGGAGTAAGAATTGAAATTTAAAGAAACAAAGGGCAAGATGAAGATTTTCCTCTGAGGAATTTTTATGAAAAAGATCTAAAAGTAGGTGCATTAAAGATATGGTATGAGAACAAAAAGTGTCAAATTTTAGAAATGTAAAACATTTTACATAATGCAATACGTAAAATCAATGCTTTTTTTTTAATGGATCAATGTGTAGAAAAAGAGCATGGAAGATGAACAAATACAAGTGTGTAACACAGTGGAATAGAACAAAGAAATAAAAGCAATACATTAAATGTATTGTTCTTGGCGGCTGTAGAGTAGGCTCCGACTCAAAGCTACTCTATGTGTAACAGAAGGAAACGTTGCTTGGTCCTGTGCCATCCTCACAGTAGTAGGTATGTTTGAGCCAATTGTTGCTCCACTTTGTCAATTCATTTTGTTGAGGGTCTTCCTCTTTTTCTCTGACCCTGTATTTTACCAAGCATGATGTCCTTCTCCAGAGATTGGTTCCTCTTGATAACATGCCCAAAGTAAAATAGATGAAGTTTCACCATCCTTGCTTCTAAGGAGCATTCTGGCTGTACTTCCTTCAAGACAGATTTGTTCTTTCTTCTGGAAGTCCATGGTATATTCAATATTCTTCACCAACACCACAATTCAAATATGCCAATTCTTTGGTCTTGGTTTTTCATCATCCAGCTTTCGCATGCATATGAGGCAATTGCAAATATCATGGCTTGGGTCAGGTGTACCTTAGTCCTCAAAGTGACATCTTTGCTTCTAAATATTTTAAAGAGGTCTTTTGCAGATGGTTTGCCCAGTGCAGTACATCGTTTGATTTCTTGACTGCAGTTTCTACTGGTATTGGTTGTTGATCCAAGTAAAATGAAATCCTTGACAACTTCAATATTACATGTAAACAAACATTGTGTATAGCAGTTATTCCTATTCCTTCTTCATGAACTAGGGATGGTTACTGTGCAAAGAGAAAAAAAAAAAAACAATAAATAATCTTGGACATGGAGCCGTATTATTTATCCTCTCAATAAAAACTTACTGAGTACTTAATATCTAAAGAATTCTAAACTTCTAAAAAAAAAAGAAAAGACTATATCTTACAGGCATCAAGGCAGAACAAATACAGCACTGAAGCTGGGGAAAAATCAGACTGGCCCCAGAGTTCTCATGATACTAGACGCCAGAAGATAATAAAAAAAAGTGTTCAGGGTTTTAAAAGGAAAATGGATGTGTTTAAAAATTCTTTACCTAGCCAGGATATCATCCACATTAAAAGAAGCAGAAAGATGACTATATACGTGTAAACATTGGGGAACTGTAGCACTCACTACTTGAAAATCTACTTAAATCCATGCTTCAGGGAACAGATGATTTGAAATATAAGTATATAAGTGAAGTTGTCATGAGAGAGCTGACTACTGTTTCAGGCAATATTTTCTTTAAAAAAATTGTGGCTATTATATCTACAACCCGGAGTGTAGTTGTTATTATTCATTAAGTATGATTTTTTAAATCATAAACCACATGATGTAAAATTAATATGATGTTACACTGAAATGAAATACTGAAAAGTGCCAGTAAGAGAACAAACGAACCAGGGTGTTGAAAGTGTACTAGTTTCTTCAGCTTCTATGGATGCCGTCAGAAGATACGTATTTTTTTCTCTAAAAATGATAAAGAGGTTAGAAAATAAGCTTTATCATATTATTTAAGGAAAAATATAAACACATACCAGACGTATGTGGAAATACCAGAGACAATGGAAATAATAACATGCATATTGCCTAGTATATACTAGCTGCTCAATAAATGTTCTGAATTAATTATATTTCAGCAGGAAATATGGGGATCCCTAAATAGCTTGAACAGAAATAATTAGGCAGCTTTGTGCTATTCACAGAACCATTTCCATAGTGATAAATTTTAATAGATGACTGACTCCAAATGACTGGAACATTAATCCAGCCTATCCTAGAACCATTGAAAACATGTCAATTTCCTCCAGACTTCCGGGAGCTAGGGAGGCTGGGTGAACCCCTGAAACTATTGCTCTGAGAGAATCTTTAAACCTTAAACCACAGATATCCCCTGAACTCATCTTAAAACCGAACGATAGTTTGGCTTAATTAGTAAAAAAGTTCTGCCTTGAGCATTGTGCTCTTTTAAGAACAATCTATATGAGATCAAACTGACAACGGCAACTAGAAAGTTTAGACTGGAACCTTAGGGGCAGTGAGTTTATGTTAATGAGAGAGGAACAACTCAGTAAAGGAGGGTGAGAATGGTTGCACAACTCGAAGACTGTAATCAGTGTCACTAAATTGTACGTGTAGAAATGGTTGAATTGCCGTATGTTTTGCTCTGTATATTCTCGACAGCAACAACAAAATAAATAAAATTTAGAAAAAAACATGTCAATCCCATAAATTGCAGTTATTAATATGTATAAGATACTGATAATAAAAACTTTACATATATAAACTGATGGCATTCAAATAATATCAAATTGTAATCTTAAACTTTTCATTATTAAACAAGAAAGGATGGTACTAATGAATCACATTTCCAACATAAGGAGCGAAAGAAATATAATCTAAGTCAGATAAAAAATGTATAAACATGACTCATATACCCATGAGTTAAAATACAAATAAAATTAATACCACTGTTTAAAATATTATCGTTCTATTTCTCGCTACTTCCAATACTGCTTTTCTTTCCAAAATCATTTTATCGTCCTCTTCAACTTATTTCTGGAACTTTCACAGTTTATTTTTTCTACTGGTTACTTTAACCTGTGCTCTGACTCTGTCTATATGTTTCTCCCTCTGTCTCCTGCTCTCACTCTTCTCTCTTATATGTGTGCACATTTTATTCAGAGTTAATATTTCTGTTTTCTTGGCTTAGACATTTCTTTACACTTGGGTACTCAAGCATAATGAAGCAGCAAAAATGTGTCCGAGAAGAGTCCAATTACGTGTTTTACTGTTTCTGCATCAAAGGAATTAATAAGTATGTGAAAGATAGTGATAAGACATCTCACTGTGTCTGGGTCTAGGTGATTATGGACAGGGAAGGCAAAGTTTAAATAATACTCCCGTTCTGGAGGATGAAATATCCCTGGTGGTGCAGTGGTTAAGCGCTCGTCTGCTCACGGAAGTGTTGGTGGTTCAAACCCACCAACTGTTCCACGGGAGAAAGATGTGGCAGTCTGCTTCCGTAAAGATTACAGCCTTGGAAACCCTAGGGAGCAGGTCTACTTTGTCTTACACGGTCACTACTAGTCAGAATTCCACTCACCAGCAACGGGCTGAGAATTAAGTTTAAATATACAGAAAGTCTAGGTGGTTATTGTAGGCAGAAACATGGCCCCCCAAAAGTGTCCATGTCCTAATCCCTGGAATATGTAAATATGATAGTTCACGTAGCAAAAGGGAATTTGCAGATATGATTAATGTTAACGACCTTGAGTGAGTGAAGGCGGAGGAAGGTGGTCACAAGCCAGGAAATGCAGGCTCCAGAAGCTTGGAACAACCTTAAACTGAACGCCAGCAAGGAAATGGGGACCTCAGTCTTAGAATCACAAATAACTGGGTTCTCCCCACTATCTGAATGAGCATGGAAGCAAATTCTCCCCTAGAGCCTTCAGAAAGGAACGCAGCCCTGCCGACACCTTGACCACAGCCTAATTAAAACTGTGCTTGACTTCTGACCTAAGGATGGTGAGATAATAAATTAGTTTGGTTTTCAGCTACTAAATTTGTCATAATCTATTACGGCAGCAATAGAATTGTATTGGATGTATTGAAATGCTAAAGTAGCAAACATTATGATTTTATCCTGACTGTAATCTATACAACATACTTGAAAATTTAATGTCAAGGGGTCAAATTCAATTTGCTGTGAGGAATTGATTTTCACATCACTAGTCTATTCTTTCCCTTGTATATAGTTCTCGATCAAATTTAAATTGAATAATTGTAGAATAAATTAGGAAAATATCTTAATACTAGTATTTTGAAGCCTTTGCAGCATGACTTACAAATGTTTTGGGGAGCATATAAAGTGCTTATAAAGATTAAAGCAATTCTCAGGGGGGATTTTTTCTGAGATTGACTATGTGGACACAAAGTGTAAATGCCTCTAAAGCCAATCAGAAATTACATTTGAATTGCTTTTCAGCACACCATCTTTGTTTTACTTTTCTAAATTCAAAGATGCTAAAATGCTCTCTAAACAATGCATTTTTTTCTTCTGTATATTGTGCTTTGAGAGTTAGACTTATTCTTCATAATTTGGAGAACTGTGTTACATAAAGAGATTGATTATTTTTTCTGTTTGTGTGTATTGACTCATTCTCCCTCAATCAGTTAAATAGAATGGAATTATTCATCAAGCTATCTTTCTCATTCCTTCACAACTCTAGGGCATATGTGACAGACTTCTCTATTCTATTGCATATAAATGACATACTGCTGCTCGTGCTGTAACTAAATGTCATGGCTAATAGAATCCAACTGGTAAAGTAAATAATTGGAAAGTAGCCAGCCAATTTGAGAAGGGAGAAATATTTTTTATTTCTTGGAATAACTGTTGTTTTAATTGTCTTAAATGTGATAAAATATTAGTCTAATATTTTAATAATCATGTCAGTTTTATGGCAGCTAAGCTTATTGTTAGATGCATAAATCATTGTGTCCTAACTAAAGTGAGGTAA
>NW_004444182.1:659808-662348 GCF_000243295.1 Trichechus manatus latirostris
AAGTGTTTAATTTTTAGGAGCTCCCAGTTATCTAGTTTCTCTTTTGGTGTTTGTGCATTGTTAGTTATGGTTTGTATCCTATTTATGCAATGTATTAGGGCCCCTAGCATTGTCCCTATTTTATCTTCCATGATTTTTATCATTTTAGATTTTATATTTAGGTCTTTGATCTATTTTGAGTTAGTTTTTGTGTATGGTGTGAGGTATGGATCTTGTTTCATTTTTTTACAAATAGACATTCAGTTATGCCAGCACATTTGTTAAAGAGACTGTCTTTTCCCCATTTAACGGACTCTGGCCCTTTGTCAAATATCAGCTGCACATAACATTGTTGCCGTCAAGTCGATTCCGACTCATAGTTGCACATAGATGGATGAATTTACATCTGGGTTCTCAATTATGTTTCATTGTTCTATGTGTCTGTTGTTGTACCAGTACTAGGCTATTTTTACTATTGTGGCTGTATAATAGGTTCTGAGATCAGGTAGTGTGAGGCTTCCCACTTTGTTCATCTTCTTCAATAACATTTACTTATCCAGGGCTTCTTCCCTTTGCATATAAAGTTAGTGATTTCTTTCTCCATCTCGTTAAAGAATGCTGTTGAATTTGGGTAAGGATTGAATTCATTGTATCTGTAGGTCAGTTTGGGTAATATTGACGTTTTCACTATGTTGAATCTTACTATCTAAGAGCATGGTATGTTTTTCCACTTATGTAGGTCTCTTTTGTTTTCTTTCAGAAGTATTTTGTAGTTTCCTTTGTATAGGTCTTTTAGTCCCTGGTTAGATTTTTCCTAAGTATTTTATCTTTTGGGGGGCTATTGTAATAATACTGATTTGCTGATTTCCTTTTCAAAGTTCTCTTTGTAGGTATAGAGGAATTCAACTGATTTTTGTATACTAATGTTATATCCTGCTACTTTACTGAAATCTTCTATTAGTTCCAGTAGCTTTCTTACGGATTCTTTGGGGTTTTCTGTGTACAGGATCATATCATCTGCCAATAGGGATAGTTTTACCTCTTCCTTATCAATTTGGATGCCTTTTATTTCTTTTTCTTGCCTTATTGGTCTAGCCAGGACTTCCAGCACAATGTTGAATAAAAGTGGTAATAAAGGGCACCTTGTCTGGCTGCCATTCTCCAGGGGAGTTCTTTCTGTCTCTCTCCATTTAGAATGATGCTGGTTGTTGGTTTTGTATAAATGCCCTTTATTATGTTGAGGAATTTCCCTTCCCTTTTTATTTGGCAAGAGTTTTTTTATCAGGAATGGGTGTTGGACTTTATCAGCTGCCTTTTCTGCATTGATTGATATGATCATGTGATTCTTTTCTTGAGTTTATTTATGTGGTGGGTTACGTTGATTGATTTTGTAATGTTGAACCATCCCTGCATACCTGGTATGAATCCCATTTGCTCATGATATATTATTTTTTTGATATGCTGTTGAATTCTATTGGATAGAATTTTGTTGAGAATTTTTGCATCTATGTTCATGAGGGATATTGGACTGTAGTTTTCTTTCTTTTTTGTTGACTTTGCCTGGATTTGCTATGAAGGTTAAGCTGGTTTCATGGAATGAATTTGGGAGTATTCCTTCCTTTTCTATGCTCTGAAATAGTTTGAGTAATTTGGTGTGAGCTCTTCTCTGAAAGTTTGTTAGAATACTTAAATGAAGCCAAGCATGCCAGGGCTTTTGTTGTTGTTGTTGTTGGGAGTTTTTTTAATTACCACTTCAATCTCTTCTTTTGTTATGGATCTGTTGAGTTTTTCTACGCCAGTTTGTGTTAGTTTACGTAGATAGGTTGTTTTTAGAAATTTGTCCATTTCTTCTAGGTTTTCAAATTTGTTGGAATACAATTTTTCATTGTATTCTGTTATGATCCTTCTTGTTTCAGTTGGGCCTGTTGTGATATCACCCATCTTATTTCTTATTCAGGTTATTTGCTTCTTCTCCTGTTTTTCTTTTGTCAGTTTGGCCAGTGGTTTGTGAATTTTGTTGATCTTTTCAAAGAACCAACATTTGGTCTTGTTGATTCTTTCTATTGTTTTTCTGTTCTCTATTTCATTTATTTCTGCTCTAATCTTTATTATTTTCTTTCTTCTGGTGCCCGAGGGCTTCATTTGCTTCTCTCTTTCTATTTGTTTGAGCTGTAGAGTTAATGTTTTGATTTTTGCCCTTCTTTTTTGTTACGTGCATTTATTGCTAAAAATTGACCTGTAAGCCCTGCTTTTGCTGTGTTCCAAAGGTTTTGGTAAAATATGTTTTCATTCTCATTTGATTCTGTGACTTTTTTAAATTCCATCCTTGATTTCTTCTATTACTCAGTAGTTTTTAAGCAAGACATTGTTCAGTTTCCATGTAATTGATTTTTTTCTTGCTGTTTTTGTTATTGATTTCTACTTTTATGGTATTATGATCAGAGAAAATGTTTTCTTTTATTTTGATGTTATGGATTTTGTTAAGACTTGCTTTGTGGCCTAAAATGTGGTCTATTCTAGAGAATGTTCCATGCACGTTGGAAAAGAATGTATAATTTGCT
>NW_004444182.1:663087-665079 GCF_000243295.1 Trichechus manatus latirostris
CTTGAAATTTACTTTTATTTTTCTACATTTAAACCAGTCTTTTATTTCTTGATATCACCTTGACTTCCTCTCTATATAGAAGTTCTATGACTACACCATTTATTCCCTCTTTTTTGTTTTGATGTTGTCATCATTTACGTATTGATGCCTCTGGTTCCCTATTTTCAGTCTTTTAGCTTTGTTTTATTTTTGTGAATTCCCTATCTTGGTTGATATCTGGTTGATCTGTCCTGTGTCCTAGTCCTGGATTATTGTCTGATGTTGTTGGTTATCTAACTGGAGGACTTCCTTTAATATTTCTTGTGATTTTAGTCTGGTTTTTACATATTCCCTTAATTTCTGTTTATCTGGAAATGACCTAATTTCATCATTATATTTGAGACAATTTTGCTGGATATATAATTCTTGGCTGAACTTTTTTTTTCTTCAAGGCTTTATATATGACATCCCATTGCCTTCTTGCCTGCATGGTTTCTGCTGAGTAATCAGAGTTTAATCTTATTGGTTCTCCTTTGTAGGTGACGTTTTGTTTATCCCTGGCCACTCTCAGGATTCTTTCTTTGTCTTTGATTTGGCAAGTTTGAATACGATATGTCTTGGTAACTTTTTTTTGGTGTCTATCCTGTATGGGATTCATTGAACTTCTTCAATAGGTATCTTCTCATCTTTCATGATATCAGGGAAGTTTTCTGCCAGAAAATCTTCAACAATTCTCTGTGTTTTCTGTTATCCCTCCATTATGTAACTCTGATCACTCGTAGCTTTTTCTCTTGATAGTATCCCACATAATTGTTAGGTTTATACTTTTTTTTCTGATTTTTCCTCAGACAAATTGGTGTCAAAGGATTTATCTTCAGTCTCACTAATTTGACTTTTATTGTCTCAATTCTGCTCCTATAACCTTCTATTGTTAATCTTTTGGATTTCTAGTTGCTGTTTTTGTATGGTTTCTAGTATCCTATGTATTCTGTCATTTTGTTCTTGTATTTTTTTTCCTGAATTCTTCTATTCCTTTGTCTGTGTGTTCCTTGGTTTGGTATGTGTTTTCCTTAATCTTCTTCTTGATCTCTTGGAGAGCTCTGTATATTAGTCCTTTGAACTCTTTAGCAGGTAGTGCCATTGCCTTATCTTCCTCCAGAAGGTTTTCTGGTTCTTTAGTTTGGCTACTTACTGGAGCCATCTTGTTCTGATTCTTTATCTGATTTGATATTGACTGTTGTCTCTAAGGCATCCAAGAAGTTATTATATTTATTTATTTATTGTATGTTTGTTTACTGTGTCCTGGATTTTTGTTTTGTTTTGATATATCCAAGTTGGCTGGGTGTGTGTGCTACTCTGGTCATTAATCTGGCCATTTTGAAACTCTCACCTCTTGTCACCAGGTAGGTGGAACAGTTACTAGTTGTGTGAGCCTGGGAATCTGTTCACCATTCTTGCAGGGCTGCTGAGGATATAGGCAGAATTTTTGGTGAGGTGATGAATCTGCCCTGCTGGTCATTTGGCTATAGGTACAGGGGGTGCTTTCCCTGGTTGTTGGATTGGGTATTGTGTGTGTGCTCTGCTGCTTGATGATTGGTCGGGCCGCAGGTGCCTGTGTTGTCAGTCACTGTGTGTGTGGTGAGGAGACCTTCACCTACAGGCCTGGGTAGGCAGGGCTGCATGGGGGCGTTCAGAGCAGATACCAATTTCTGGTTGCAGTGAGTGCAATACAGAATGCAAGGCAGGGGACTGTAGGCTGCCTCTGAGTGCCTCAATGGAGGGCATGCCCCTGTCTGCTACAGCACATAGTAGGGGGGTAGAGCAGCTGGTCCTTGGGTGCCTGGTGCCATTAGCTGGAGGGATTAGGGCTGCCACTGGTTCTCAGGCCTCCGTTGTGGGTAGTTGGATGGACTGGGTGGTGCTGCCAGCCCTCATGCCCCCGTTGTGGGTGGTTGAGGCCCCTTCTTAGAGGGTGGGGCGGGGTTGAATGCCACAGATCTGCAACTCCCACTT
>NW_004444182.1:665702-666915 GCF_000243295.1 Trichechus manatus latirostris
AGCATGCAGTTAAATTTGGTAGATCTGGTGTCACTCTTGTTTGGTTCTGGAGATACATGCAGAATCATTCCTGCTTAGCTGCACCAGATGGGATGAGTTTTGATTTGGGATATTGCTGCTTGTCTCAATATGTCTGCAGTGCGCAGATTTAGCTAGCAAGACGCCATTGATGTGGTGATCTGTATTTCTGCTGTCTTAGTCATCTAGTGCTGCTATAATAGAAATACCATGCATAGATGGCCTCAACAAACAGAATTTTATTCTCTCACAGTCCAGGAGGCTGAAAGTCCAGATTCAGGGCATCAGCTTCAGGGGAAGGCTTTCTCTCTCTGTTGGATCTGGAAGAAGGTCCTTGTCATCAATCTTCCCCTGGACTAGGAGCTTCTCAGCACAGGAACCTTGGGTCCAAAGGATGTGCTCTGCTCCTGGCACTGCTTTCTTGCTGGTATGAGGTCTCCAACTCTCTGCTTGCTTCCCTTTCGTCTCTTGTAAGATAAAAGGTGATGCAGGCCACACTGCAGGGAAACTCTCTTTACATTGGAATCAGGGACGTGACCTGAGTAAGGATGTTACATCCCAACCTAATCCTCTTTAACATAATCTAATATTTCCTCATTAACCACAGAGAGAGATTAGGATTTACAACACACAGGAAAATTACATCAATCATGAAATGGAGGACAACTATACAATACTGAGAATCATGATTTATCTAGCAGTATGCTGGTGGTCCATCGATTCATAATTCCCCATTTCTGTTGTATTTGAATTGTCTCTCCTTCCACCTGTTGCTCAGTCCAATTCTTTGTCTTTGTCTTTTATGCTTAGGGTTCCTAGATTGTCATATATGTCCTATTCACTTGTTTTTTCAGATCTTTGTTGTGAGGAAGATGACACGAAGCATCTGACTATTCCACCATCTTGGCCCTGCTTGCTCCAAACAATACTTTTTGAAGTTTAGTAAAAGGCAGCTCAGTCACTATGTGTAGCTTTGAGTGTTTTGCATTAGTACTGAGCTTTTGTTTGCATACAGAGCCCTGGTGATGCAGTGGTTAAGAGCTCATGCTGCTAACCAAAAGCTCAGCAGTTCGAATCCACCAGTCACTCCTTGGAAACCCTATGGGGCAGTTCTACTCTGTCCCATAAGGTCGCTATGAGTTGGAATAGACTCGACAGTAAAGGGTTTCTTTGTTTGCATGAGTTGGTGTAATTA
>NW_004444182.1:667764-672848 GCF_000243295.1 Trichechus manatus latirostris
AAGGACTGGGCAGTGTTTCATTCTGTTGTACATAGGGTCACTATGAGTCAGAGCCGACTTGATGGCACCTAACAAGAACAAATTACAAATGTAATATATATTCATTGTAGAAAAAAATTAAAAATACAAGTAAGCTAAAATGAAAATATCATGAAATACCATCACTCAGATGGCGCATACTATCTCAAGTTTTCAGAACATAAGAAATAAGAAGAAAGTTTCATTTCCTGCCATTAGCACTTAAGGGAGGCCAAGTAGGTCATTGAAACCAAAATCAAAGTCAAACCTGTTGCCGTCAAGTAGATTCCTACTCAAGTGACCCTATAGGACAGAGTAGAACTGCCCCATAAGGTTTCCAATGCTGTAATCTTTTTGGAAGCAGACTGCCACATCTTTCTCTTGTTGAGCAGCTGGTGGGTTTGAACCACGAACCTTTCAGTTAGCAGCCAGGCACTTAACACTGTGCCATCAGGGGTCCTTTGGATCATCTAAGTGACTGGGAAAGGTTCTCCTACTATAGGGTCATGAGGAAGCCTGAGAGAGTCTAGGGTGGGAAATCTCTGATCAATTCTGTTGAATCTGCCCAAAGAAATTGATGCTTAGACTATTTGAAACCTTACTTGAAATACAAACTGAACTCTATTTGGATTGTTTCAGTCATCCTCTGTATTGTTGAAAATAGAGGTTTGATTTCTCGTTTAGGGGCACTCGGTTTTCCCTTGAAGGTATCATTCAAATGTCAAATTTCCTTCAAAGAAGAAAGTAAATATTGCAGCAAACAGGACACAATAGTTTGTTGGTTAGGGGATAGGCAGCATCCCGGCTGCCTACAGTTCCCCAAGGAGAATGAGGTGGCCTCATCTGATGGGTTGAGAGACAACAGCCCTACAGGGAGTGCAACAAGTGCAGGCATATTGGCAGAGGTAAGCGTGCTTTTCTGTTATTGCCACTTTCTAAAAGGAGGACCCACGGGCCTTTCTCATCTGAGAATACTTAGATTCATGGTTCTTATGGTAAAAAGCCTCCATTTATGGGCCAACTTACAGGTACACAAGAAATACATGAAACATTTCAAAAGTTATCTTATTAAAAGCCAAGAATAGGCTTACAATTCTAGGAAAGTATTTGAGTCGACACTAAAAGAACTATTGTTACGCGTGGTCCAGTCAGTTCCTACTTAGAGCAACCCTGTGTACAACAGAACAAAATACTGCCCGGTCCTGTACCATCCTCACAATCGTTGCTATGCTTGAATCCATTGTTGCAGCCACTGTGTCAGTCCATCTCAGTGAGGATCTTCCTCTCTTTTGCTGACACTCTACCAAGCATGATGTCCTTTTCCAGGGACTGGTCCCTCCTGATAATATGACCAAATTACGTGAGACAAAGTCTTGCCATCCTCGCTTCTATAGGGACTGGCCCTCTCAGGGGCAGATTAACCAGTAAGCACAGTATGCATTGGCTTACAGTAAGCAACGTACACATGGGCTTAATTGTATGGGCTTAATTATACTAATCTGTAGTGCAAAATTTCACGAGTTTCACCACAACTCATGTGAAATTGTGTACTACAGACTATTAAGTAAGTAAGCTTCTAAGGAGCATTCTGGCTGTACTTCTTCCAAGACAGATTTGTTTGTTTTTCTGGCAGTCCGCGTAAGTTCAATATTCTTTGTGAACACCATAATTTAAAGGCACTAATTCCTTTTTGGTCTTCCTTATTCATTGTCCAGTTTTTGCATGCATATGAGGCTATTGAAAATACTATAGTTTGGGTCAGTGTACCTTAGTTTTCAAAGTGACATCTTTGCTTTTTAACACCTTAAAGAGATCTTTTGCAGCAGATTTGCCCAATGCAATACGTCATTTGATTTCTTGACTGCTACTTCCATGGGTGTTGATTGTGGATCCAAGTAAAATGAAATCTTTGACATCCTCTTCGTTTTGTTATTCCTGGCATAATGAGCACATGTTTGTCCTATTCAAAATGCCAGTACCCATCCATTTCAGTTCACTAATGCCTAGGATATTGATCTTTATGCATTCCATTTCATTTTGGACAATTTTTAATTTTCCTAGATTCAAACTTTGTACATTCCATGTTCCACTTATTAATGGATGCTTGCAGCTGTTTCTTCTCATTTTGAGTGTTGCCATCGGCGAATGAAGGTCCCAAAAGCTTTACTTCATTCACATCATTAAGGTTGACCCTACTTTAGGAGGCAGCTCTACCCCGGTCATATTTTCAGTGCCTTCCAACATGAGGGGCTCATCTTCTGGCACTATGCCAAACAATATGCCATGATTATTCATAAGGTTTTCACTGACCAATTTTTTTAGAAGTTGATTGCCAGGTCCTTCCTCCTAGTCTGTCTTAGTCTGGAAGATCCACTGAAACCTGTCCACCATGGTTGACACTGCTGGTATTTGAAATACCAGAGGGATAGCTTCCAGCATCACAGCAACACACAAGCCACCACAATACGACCCTACATTAGAACTACAATACATTAAATTTGCATCTTCTTTCTTATAAGTTAAGGTGAACTGGCTCAAACGACTTTAGGAGACAGTCTGGTGATCAAATGGAGAAAATGGAGACACAGAGACTGAGTCTTCTTACATATTTCCTTCCCAGCAAAGGGTAGGTACTCCACCATACCACCCTGGAATATATCCTACAGTCAAATTTTTTTTTTTGACAACAAAATCACATGAAAAGCATTCTTTTTAAAGTCAGGTTTGTTGAGATATAATTTACATTCAGTAAAATTCAACTTTTCTTAGCATATTATTCTATGAATTTTTACAAACACATACAATCACGTTACCACCACCAATATTAAAATGAGACTGTTTCCGTCACCCAAAAAGTCCCTTCATATCCCTTCCCAACTTATCCTTTCCTCCTGATCTCAGCCATTAACAACCACTGATCTGATCTTGCTTCCTAAGGGTTTGCCTTTTGTGTCTGGTTTCTTTTACTTAACATACTTCATTTGACATTCATCCACATTTTTTGCCTGCATCAGTGGTCTGTTTCTTTTTATTGTTGAGTAATATTCCATTGAAGAATGTTTTCCAATTTGTTTATTAATTCCCCAATTGAGGAACATTTGGTTGTTTCCAGTATTTGGTGATTTTGAATAAATTGACCATAAACATTGATGTACAGGTTTTTGTGTGAATTTGAGTTGTCCTTCACTTGGGTAAATATCTAAAAGTGGAATTTCTGGGTTCTATGGTAAAAGCATACTTAACTTTATGATTGTCAAATTGCTTTCCAAAGTGGCTATACCATTTTGCATTTCCATCAGCAAGGTATGAGTATTCCGATTTCTCTGCATCTTCACCAGTACTTGGTATTGTCAAGTTTCTTTGTTTTTGTTTTTAATTTTTAGTCCTTTTAGGAGGTGTGCAATGATATCTCATTGTGGCTGAATTTACACTTTCCCCTGGAGAGTAGAACTTTGATATGGAGAAGACTCTGGGAGTATTTAACAACGATTACTCTTCTCGTTACCGCAATAACGCGGATTGGAGCCGCCTGCCACAATAGCCAATTCTGAGACAGGGGTGAGGCGAGCAGCAAGAGTTTTATTATATATTGATATATAGGAGACAGAGGGGAAGAAACTCCTCCAAAAACCCATCTCCACCACTGGAGATTGGCCGAAGGCTTTATAGGGACAGGATTATGGGTCTTAGAAGTTTGTGTTAGTTCCCCCTTGAGGTGATCATATCCCAGATGAGATAATCTTTTCTTGGGGGTTATCTGGCGACATCCTGGTTTGCTTGTCCCAAGATGGGTGCTTTGTTTGTTTTTTCATTCCTAGATCGTTATCACTTGTTTTCTACCCTCCAAGGGGAAACATCTGTTAAACTTTTTATACAGACTGGAACGGGAGGGAAAAACAAGATCATGAGACAATGCAGGGGTTAGCAATGGGGAGTAATAATAGTGAGCCAGACCTATGCAGCCTCTTGCATTCTTCCTATCAGAGCCATAACGGGATCTTTCTTGGATCTTCACCAGTCTAGCTTGTTCTTGCTTTAAGTATGGGACTGATGACTCCAAGCTCTTCACATCTCAGAGCTGAAACTGGAAGTCTCCTTGGCCTTTTGATTAAGTTGTAGTTCATGGTAGGCTAACCACACAGTGTCCAAACTAACATACCAGGTATTTAAATCAAGTTAAAGTCTAATTTATAGGAGTCCTGGTGGCGCAGTAGTTAAGTGTTTGGCTGCTAACTGAAAGGTCAGCAGTTCAAACGAACCATTTGCTCTGTGGGAGGAAGACGTGGCTGTCTGGTTCCATAAAGATTATAGCCTTGGAAACCCTATGGGGTAGTTCTACTCTGTCCCATAGGGTTGCTATGAGTTAGAATTGACTCCACAGCAATGAGTTTAAAGTCTAATTTGCTGATTCCAAATGTAGTACTAAGAGTGGGTTCTTATCACTTGTATCCAAGTGATTCCCTAACCAAATAGAGACTAAATATTACAGTTTCCCGGCTACACACTGTATATGACAGTCTGCACGAGTAAGAAAGCTAGAGGAACTTTTTAATTGGGCTGAATTTAGATATCAATATATCAAGAGCATCCAGGCATCTATAAGTTGAGAATCCAAGGAACAAGTAGCTGGCAATTATTTAAATTTGTGTCATGACAATCAATTACACTCTTAAATTCAACCTAACATTTCAAACTAAAATCAAACTACTTCACTTTAGCAAAGCTGCAGCTTCTTACTTACAATGTAGGTTTATAGGCTTCAACAAATTTAGAGGGTTATCCGGTGAGCAAAGGAAGACTCTATTTGTTTAGAGGCTGAGGACCAAAAATGGACATTTCCCAAACACCACAACCAAAACAAGTACGTAAGAATTTTTTAACAAAAAGATTAGTTGCCTCAACATCATAATGTGATTGTAGTACATCCTGTGTACTAAATTGAAATTCTATTTTCATCATGCCATATATTTTATTATGGACTTGAATCTATTTCTGGATTCTTCATTAATCTGAGAGTCTACTTACACAGCAGTTACTTTTATAATTCATTTTTATGGCAGGGCAAG
>NW_004444182.1:673625-676242 GCF_000243295.1 Trichechus manatus latirostris
CAGAAATAGTTCCAAATATTAGATCAATTTCTAAGACTTCTAACATTGGACAAATTTCTTAATTTCCCTCATGATGATTTTTCTACTTTTTATTCTACTCATTTATATTGTAACTGTAGATTCATTATTTTAAAATAGTTAAGTATAACTGTACCTGTAAAAAAGAAATTAGGGACCACTATTTTGTTTAGAAATATTATGTCTTTATAAAAACCTTAGCTTTATGAAAAAAATCAAGTTTGCTTTCAATCACTTCAATAGGTTTTGTACTATCCAGGAAAAATAAAGTTAAATTTTAAAATTAAAAAATAAAATTTTGTTTATTCACAGTGCTGGCTAATGATGCCATCAGTTTTTTGTGTATGTTCAATCAAGTACCTTTCTAAGAAAACTGACAATGATTAGTGATTAGTAAGCTTGAAGTATAGGAGAAGGCTGTGACATTAAATTATACAATAATGTGAATTTCGTTATCATTCATATGTCAGAATCACTATAGTAAATTTGTTTTTTTCCAAGGTGTTGACATAGTCAAATAAACAAGTCAAACAATTAAATCTTTAATTCTAGAAGCATACTGTAAAAATTATATATTTCGTGCACTAAGTAGAAATACTGTTTCATCATGCAATATATTTTTATATGGACTTGAGTGTATTTCTGGGCTCTTCCTTAATCTGTCAACTTGCATAGAAGTTGTTTTTTGTGCTTGGGCTCACCATGAGTCCATGGGGCCAACTCAGCAGCAGCTAGCAACAACAATTGTGTGCCCCATTTCATATCACCTCTGTCCATCTGATTTCAGTCCAACAGAAGTGGTATCTGGTACCAGTGTCCCACTGAAAGCAAGCTTCTGCAGCCTTATTCTGCTTTTTTTTGGACCTGAAGCCGAGGAAAGCAGTCCAGCCAGCACAAAGATACAGCTTCAAAATCTTGGAAAATTAAAACCTCCAGAGGCAGTGGTCTATCAGGTAGAGTAGGTGATAGTGAATAAATTGCTTCCCATACTATTAGAGGGAAAATTCTGAGGTGCACCCCTCATGGTGGTAAATTTGGAACAGAGAGAAAGTAGCCACACTGTTGACCAACTCAGTAATGTGCAGTTTATTTACTTTTTCTGCCTTCCTGACTCATTGTCCTCACCACACTCCTTCACTCTGGCCTCTTGGGATCAATTCCCTCCCCACACCTCCAATAAATTACCTGCAGCCACGCCCTTGCTTTAGGCTCTGTTTACAGGATGGAACCTAAACTATTAAATAAAAATAATAGCAATTGCATATTTAAAATCCCTACAATTGTGTCATTCACAAAAAACAAAAATTGTAATGAAAAATGCAGGTATTAGAAAATAACATTTTCCTGACATAGTCTCCAATTAATTATGACTTACAGCCACCATTCAGTTCACTTAAGCTCTAATTTGCCTGAAGAGACTTGCTAGAATGCAGAGTTTTATATGATATTCATATTTGTCCCATTTTAATTATGATTGAGTTAATCAGTGATTTTTTCCATTTCAAGAAGCATTGAACATAATAGTAATAAATGACCTTAGCACTACTGAGTCAATGCATAATCTCTGAGCCCAGTGAACTTTTATAACAAAGCAGAAAGCTACTTTGGAACCTTTGCCTTTTCCAAAGAATTCATGTTATTTAAACAACCCATAAGAAAACATTTTGGTTATGGTGAAATTTCTGAAGATTAAAAGCATAATTAAAAAGCAAAAAGTATTTGTAAATGATGTACTTAATTCCAAGTTATAATTTCTTCTACTATCATAAATGCCCACTCTCTTCTCTGTGAAGCTGCAATTTAATAGCTCCTAACGGGAAATAATCCTCTTGAACTGACTTTAGCTTTTGTTTATCTTGGACTAACTTTTAAAATGGAGTTAAATTCCTGTATTCTACAATTAAAATTAAATTTTCTTCTCTGAGTTTTAACAGGTAAGCTTAGTGAATTGATACCCACCCAGTTTAATCTGCAGTATTTATTATGGATTAATCAATGTTGCTTTTTTATATTATTTAAGCACTTATAATTAAAAGTTTGGTGCTGAAATTATTCAAACATACATTAAAAATAACTTCTTGATTGTCTATTCTCTAACGACTCATATTCTAGCTTTACCTTAAAATCCTCTGTTGGTCAGAATCTTTGCTTTCAGGATGCCTGTTATCTGTAAGCAAAGTCCTAAATTTTCCATGTGAATGTCCCAATATTTTTTGCATAAAATGTAGCTTTCAAATATTGGTTATATCAAACCTTGGTGGGTAAGCTCTGTGAAGGAAGGAATTTTTGTCTGCCATTCAAGACTGTATTTCCAGTATCTAAAAGAAGATACACCCTACGTTGGGTGCTTAATTAACATAGTTCTAATAAATGGATGTTATGTTGCCTATAAATGAAAGCCCCTCTCCCTTTTTTTTTTAAAACTGTGTAGCAGGTGGTTGAGGTAATCACATTTTGGCATATTATCACTGACTGCTGAAAAGTTGCTTTCTATTTTTATTTAATAATGTATTTGCTTTTTATCCCATACTTGACTCCTGTTTTCCTCTTGCCTCCAGAAATACATAATAAATCTATTCTGTTTAACATCTTTCTGTCT
>NW_004444182.1:677014-678473 GCF_000243295.1 Trichechus manatus latirostris
ATCATGGAAGTGATCACATATCAAATCTTGACAGGGAATTGATCACAACATTATATGACTCCCAAACCACTGAGAATCATGGCCCAGCCAAGTTAACACACAATCTTAACCATCACACTATGTGTATACTTAATTTCCATAAGTAGTATCAGAATATGAATTCCTGCCAGTAGTTTGTCCTCATCAAGGTTATGCTTCTGTAAATTAATGCCAGTTTTCAGGTATCTTTTGAGTATAGTATTCACAAGGTGTCTCATCCAAATCAAAAGACTTTCAAGTTATTGCCTCTTGTATTTATTCAAGTCTGCCTACTTCATCCATTTTATCCTACCCATGATGCATTATGTTATCACAGAAAAAAAGAGAGTGGTAGCTGAGGCCATGCTTTCCCAGGCTAGCCCCGAAATCATGACTAAGTAGAGCGTGGATACTAAGGTCGGACATTTCTCCTTGACATGGGACTCCTTTTGGGGCAGTTTTTTCATCAGAGCTCTCTGTAGTTCAAGGATCTCCTTACCCACTGTCTTGCCTTCTCTTTGCTTTCACAGGTATAAGACCTGCATCACAGTCTGGAATCTTTCCCTGACTATTCTTGCTCCCTCTCTCTCCTCAGGCATTAACCCAATAAATCTCTTGCACTTCTAATTTTGCTTGATGTCTACTTCCTGAGGACCCATCAGGTTTCTTGTTACAGAACTTCATATTCTTTTATTCATTGGATATTTTCTCCGCTGTATTTTTATTACTAAACCATTCCTTTCTGGGCACCACAGAAGACTAAGTATTTGTAATGAATTATGCTTATAATCTCTGCCTGTTCAATTACCTCCGGGTTAATCCTGGCTACTAAACAAATCCTAGTAACCCATAGACAATTTTACCAGAGACAAGACACTTTGCGCTATCTAACACTGATCTTATATTTCTTTTTTTCTTTAGATGCTAGGGTTAGAGAAAAACAAAAACAAACAAAACAAAAACTTAAAAAAACCTTTTCTCCTCTACCTGACAGCTTTTCACATTCTGTTGACAGAGCTTATGTTTTAGAGTAGTCTTAAATTATCTTTAAATTTATACAGATCACAGAGTGCAGAATAACTCGCTGACTATTAAGACTGTTTCCTGAAAAAAACACTTGTTATTTTCACTCACATTTTACTGGCCAAAGGAACTCACATGGCCATACATAATTTTAAGGAGCAGACAAGTGCAATCTTATCAAATGCTCAGGAGAAAAGCTGAAATACTGATGAACAGCTAGAATGATGACTTCCATAGATATTTTTCTATTTTATATGATGTATTGAAGAACAGCAGCCCTGGTTGCTCAATGGTTAAGAGCTCGGCTGCTAACCAAAAAGTCTGCAGTTCAAATCCACCAGCCGCTCCTTGGAAACCCTGTGAGGCAGTTCTACTCTGTCCTATAGGGTCTCTGTGATTCAGAATGGAATCAACTCAA
>NW_004444182.1:680767-681504 GCF_000243295.1 Trichechus manatus latirostris
GACAGGTCGCCATAATTTAGGCCACAAAATACATTTCCCAGAATCAGCTGAAATGGTGTTTAAATTATCTCAAGTGTTACATTGTGTTTACTGTTCACTTCCTCTGACTTACGGAAAGTTCCTTAGCAGGACTCTTGCATAACAGCTCGTTATATTATTATTGTAAGGAAGGTATGAACAAGGGCCAATTTTCAAGTGTCTCCAAATCAATTGTTCCATGAGTTCATTTTCTTTTTTATTTTATAGCTAATAGAGCATAATCATCTTTGATCATGGATAAAAGAAATTTGCCTACAGAGCATTATTACTAAATCTCAGCATTTCCATCAGGAATTAACTGATACTTGTCAGTGTTGCAAAATACTTCTATCATTTTGCTTACCCAGACTACAAGCCAAAGTCTCCATAAAATACCCCACATGGCTTCGCCAACACATCCTGTAAGCCGATTTTTAATCTCATCTCCTGCTATTTTATCCAACGTTGCTCTTTTCAGCCATGCTGGCCCTCTCACTATTCCTTGGCTCTTCAGCCATGCTCTGACTTCACCATCTTTGCTGACACTAGTCCCTCTGTCAGGAAGGCTGATCCAACAGGTGTTTGCATGAATGTCTCCCTCATGCCCTTCCAATCTTTCTTCAAGTACTACCTTATTAGTTTGAGACCTTGTGGAGCAACGGTTAAGTTGCTGACTGAAAAGTTGATTGTTTGCACCCACGTAGCGGCTCTGTGGGGAA
>NW_004444182.1:684010-684729 GCF_000243295.1 Trichechus manatus latirostris
TTAATATCTTATTTTGATAATTATACTATGGCTATGTAAGTAGCCAACGTTAGGGGAAGACGAATGAAGAATATACGGAAACTTTTTATAGTCTTTCTGTACATCCAAAATTGTTTCAAAATAAAAAAAAAAGTTGCCAAAATTTAGCTTATTGAACTTTTAGGTAGATACTAATGAATTTCCTTTCTGAAACCAAAGTTAAAATCTCAGTTGAACTTGAAATTGGCCTGGAAAGATTTCTCCTACTGCTCATTTGGGGTATGTTCATTATTTAAGTTAAATCTGAAGAAAAGCCTAGGCTAACCAGATCTGCATTTGGTGGGAATAAACACACCGAATGCAGAATAAGCTACAAAGATGTAAATGTTTTGTGCCTACTGTTCTCTTTAGTCCTACTTCATGCTTTGCAATGCAGTCTGCCCTGCATGACCACAACAAGGGCTGGACTCTGTCTGCGGAAGCTCTTCACTGATGCTGTAGAAGGCCATTTCTCTTTAATGTGCAAAAAGAAAAGAAATAATCATTGAATCAGTCCACTGGAGTTTGAGAGTAGCTCTTCTCACTGGTACACATAATTTAACGTTAACTTTCTGCCAGACAACTGTGCTTCGTCTGCTTCATCAGCTCTTGTATAACTCATTGTAACAGATGGAAAATGTGGCCAAATGCAATTCATATTTCCTTGGTTAAAAATGTCTGTTAACAGCTCATTACATTTC
>NW_004444182.1:685547-692096 GCF_000243295.1 Trichechus manatus latirostris
TTAACAAGATCCCTTGAAGCTCAATCCCTCCTTTGCTTTCTTCATCTTCTTTTCCCAACTACTACTCCTGCTATCCTCAAGGACACAGCTATCCCTGTAAACATCTCCAGTGGTCCTATTTTTCTCCCGCAATTCAGATGAAAAGCACCCTAAAGACGAAAATATGCTTTTCTTGCTCTTTGTTGCATTGGTGCTTTTCTTCTTCCATTTTTTACCTCCCTGCTGGCTGAAATGCCAACATAACGGCCTGCACTGAACCAGTCACCGAGGACAATGAATCACCCTTGGGAATAAGGCTACACAGTGCAGAAAACCAAATACAGGGAGCTTGGATCCATGCCCTGGTGGAGTACCATACCAGCTCAGGCTGCCTGTTTCTTGACTTTCAATAAGAAAGAAAAGAAACTTCTCTCTTATTCAAACATCTGATATTTTGGATTTCTTATCACTTGTAGCTAAGCCTACCACTAAATGCAAGGCAGAAGAGTGAAAGATATTAACTGGAGCCTAAGGAAAGATATGATAATGTCATGTGTATGTGGAGTGAAATTAATAATATAAAAGGATTACTATTAAATGTTTCTGTACTGTAAATACAGTATCTTAAAATTATTGTGATTTATTATAGAGCCCCAAATTACCAAGAACAAACTGAAGAAAAGTGAAGAAAAATTAGGAGGGTTTAGTACAATAGTTTATAAATGAGCTGGTACAGATATGGATTAGGTTGGTGGTATTGGAGTTAAAGAGGGACAATTCTAAGTGGTCTTAGTGACTAATGGGATAAACTGGACAAAAGAGAAGATAAACTCACAATCTTGGCATTTTTGTCCTCTCCCTCTTCTGTTGGATCCCTGGTGGTGCAATGGTTAAGTGCTCATCCACTAACCAAAAGGTCAGCAGTTGGAATCACCAGCCACTCCTTGGAAACCCTATGGGGCAGCTCTACTGTGTCACTGTGAGTTGGAATTGACTGGACAACATACAACAACGACCTCTTCTCTTGGATTTCCAATTTTTCTGTAGAAGCATTTAACATTTAGGTGCTTGTATATAGCTCTGTGGCTTTGCAGTTAAAAAATTCTTACTATATCTTTTCTCCTCATCTGCTCAAAAGTAAGGTTTTCTATAAAATATTTAGGGAGTAAGCTGAAACCTCCACTGTTTTCTCTATATGTTAACATTAAAAACTGTGAGAGAAACTGTCCGTCTACTTGGCAGAATCTTGGAGGCTTACATGTGTTTACTAAATTTAAGTTACCATGGCATTTCAAAGACACATGTCAGAGAGAAACACTGTGTAAATTCATCTCCTGATTGTATTCCTGATGTTTTTATGTCCCTTACATTTTGTACGTGGAGTGCTGTCAATATTTCTCCAGCCCTTTGCTTCCTGTTCCTCAACTTGCCTCTTGACCTTATTTTCTCACAAGGTTTTATCTCTCAAGATCTATGCCCCACTATTACTCGACATTCTACTCTTCTTGACTCTGACATCTTACTTGCCTTTCCCTGCTTCCTGACCCTTTCCATCACAAGTCTCCTATGAAAAATGAATGAGAGCTCCTAAGAGCTTCTTCAATTTTGAAATATTCTTTTTTTTTTTTTTTTTAAGTCTTACTATATAGTCTCAGTTGCGAGGTTTTTCTGCAGTTATTCAGGACAACTGTTGGCATTCACTCAGCATGACTTTCTAGTACGTCATGTTCCTAATGATGGTTTCCTTTAGAAGTCACTGTTTTCAATCATTCATCCAACAAATACAGGTTACATGTCTTCAAAGCACACTGTGGGCATTCCTAAGTGCTAAAGAGGATACAAAAAACAAGTAACATATAATCAAATACCTCAGTGGAAAAGCTAAATAATAGAGAAGTTCAAAGTTTAAAAGATAGTATTTTGAATACAAAATAATTTTTTTGAAAAAGTTAATTCTTCTGGTATTCTTTAGATGCCTTACACTGTGCTAAAAACAGGGCAAACAAATATGAATTAAGCATAATCCATGATCTAAAGGTGCTCATGTCTTGTACAAAACACATTGCGTATGATTCCTAAACTTTTAGCTAGATGGTTCTATTCTCTATTTTTTAAACTTATATAATATACAGTATATTTACAAGTAGGTTTTCAATAAACTCAGATGCTGTGCATTAATGTAAAACAAGAAAATAAGTGTTAAATAGCTCTAATTTTACATTTTGAGTTGGTTTTGCTTTACAATCTTAGTATTTTTTATACTAATACTGAAAATTTATGGCAGCTAACTATACTAAATCTTCTCAGAAAGATTTGTCTTTTGGCATAAATAAGTTTTATCAAAAAGAGTAATGTTAAAAGACATTTATTCAACAAATATCTATTGAGAATTTACTGTATGTTACTTATGCCAATAGCTCTTGGAAAAGAAAAATTAATGACATAGTTTCTACCACTAAAGTCATTAAATACTAGTGTTAGCATCAGACAAGTGATCAAGTAATTACCCTGCATCAAAGATCTTATTGTCCTTCATTATAGAACCCTGTTTGAAATTAGTTAGCCCAGTTTTTTGAAAAAGTCTTAAGCATATTAAAAAAGCAAACAAAAAACAAAATGTGTTTAGAAGAAAAGAAGAATGCTTTTCATTATCAAATTAGTTTGGGAACATTAACAAAATTCTGTTCCATTTTCAGAGCTACAAAATATTTTATTAATAAAATTCCATGCGTCTGTCAGTTCCATCGTGCATCTATCAGTTTGTTGTACTGTGGTGACTTGCATGTTGCTGTGAGGCTGGAAGCTATGCCATCTGTATTTAAAATACCAGCAGGGTCACCCATGGTAGACAGGTTTCAGCAGAGCTTCCAGACTAAGACAGACTAGGAAGAAGGAACTGGTGTCGGCTGTTCTGAATAGGACAATCACATGGTCTATTATGCCAGTAATGACAAATTGAAGAGGAATGACATCACATTCATTGTCAAAAAGAACATTTCAAGAACTATCCAGAAGTACAACACTGTCAGTAATACAATAATATCCATACACCTACAAGGAAGACCAATTAATACAATTATTATTCACATTTACTCACCAACCACTAATGCCAAAGTTGAAGAAATTGAAGATTTTTACCAACTTCTGCAGTCTGAAATTGAGCAAACACACAATCAAGATGCATTGGTGAATGCAAAAGTTGGAAACAAAGAAGGGTCAGTAGTTAGAAAATATGGCCTTGGTGGTAGAAACGACGCTGGAGATAGCATGATAGAATTTTGTAGGACCGACAACTTCTTCATTGCAAATACCTTTTTTTCAACAACATAAATGCTGACCATACACATGGACCTCACCTGAAGGAAAACACAGGAAATCAAATCAACTACATCTGTGGAAAGAGACAATGGAAAAGCTCAATATCATCAGTCAGTACAGGGCCAGGGTCCTTCAATTGCTCATATGCAAGTTCAAGTTGAAGCTGAAGGAAATTAAAATAAGCGCACGAGAACCAAAATACGACCTTGAGTATATTCCACCTGAATTTGGACACCATCTCAAGGATAGATTTGATGCATTAAACATTAATAGCCAAAGACCAGATGAGTTGTGAGATGACATCAAGGACATCATATATGAAGAAAGCAAAAGGTCATTAAAAAGACAGGAAAGAAAGAAAAGACCAAAATAGACGTCAGAAGAGACTCTGAAAACTATTGAATGTAAAGTAGCTAAAGCAAATGGGAAAAATGATGAAGTAAAAGAGCTGAACAGAAGATCTAAAAGGGCGGCACAAGAAGACAAAGTAAAGCGTTATAATGACATATGCAAAGACCTGGAGTTAGAAAACCAAAAGGGATGAATACTCAGTTGTCTGGTTATTCATGATATGGAGACTATCTTCAAAATGATAAGCCTATATTTGTGTGAAAAATTATATAAAAGTAGAGTGGATGCTGGTAGGCAACACCAAGGCCTTTCCTTATGGCCCTGGTGGAATCAGCACTTCTGGGAAGGGGACATCGAGTGACCATGTGGCAAGAAATGCCACATTGTAAGGTAAGGCAGGCCCAGCAGCCACGCATTCTAAGATGGAAGTAGAACATTGGGGATTGGGCATGTAAGTGGTAGAAGGTATAGTAAGCAGACTGCCATATGCATACACCATTGTTGCACTGATGCCTCTCCTTCAGCTCCCACCTGACTGAGAAGAAAACATTCTGAGACTGGTTAACAGAGGGATCTGCCTGATACGGGGTTACAACAATGAAATGCTGCTACACTAAAGCCTACTTTAAAAAATAGCGTGAGAGGAAACCCTTCCAATAGCAAAGTTTTAGGAGGGGCACCTGTCATTTCTGGCAAAAGTGAAGTGGCCTAAGGCAAGAACACACATGCAGTGGCCCATGGCATGGTGAGATGGTCTCGGCTGCCCAAAAAAGAAAATGGAAAGGCTAGGACAGGAGTGTCTGGGGAAGAGGATAGAGCTGTGGGAGTGGGCACTGTGACAACACTCAACCACAGAATATCTTCCATAGACAAGGCAGTAATCAATCAAGTAGTTGGAGTGGCTTAACCAGTTGATGGCAGCCAGTTTATGTCATGGTTCCGACCCCTGTACTGGAATAGTAGGCATAGGAAAGGAATCCCCATGGTGGCAGGGAGGGAGGCTAAGCATGAGCCAAACTGCATGCACTCCCACTCACCAAAGCTGACTTAGCAACTGCTCTTGCCAAATATATGAACTACAGTAACACAGCCCATGGTAGCCCCTTATATGGCACCATCCCAGGAGAAGCCCAACCAGCAACTTGTGAGCAAGCCATACGAGATATGGAGCAACTCTTCCTGTATGAAATCATATATATTCTGATTTTGGGTTTGCCTCTCTTACCCACAGAAACTTAGCAATATTACTAGTGGCTTGCAGAGTGTTTGATCCCCTGATGTGGGACACAGCATAACATCACTGTGGACAAAGGGACATTCGATATAACAAAGGAAGTATCAAAGCCAAAACCAAACCCATTGCCAATGAGTCGATTCTGGCTCATAGTGACTCTACAGGACAGAGTAGAAGTTCCCTATAGGGTTTCCAAGGCTGAAATCTTTAAGAAAGCAGACTGCCATATCTTTTTCCTGTGGAGCAGCTGGTGGGTTCATACCCCAGACCTTTCAGTTAGCAGCTGAGTGCTTAACTACTGTGCCACCAGGGCTCTTAAAGAAAGTACCAAAAGAGTGGGCATATCACAGTGAGAGCCACAGGTCCCAGCCACACATGCAAAAGTTGCTACGTGACAGAGTAGTAGAGTGGCCTCTTGGAAGTGTATTGCGATGTCAGATTGGAGATGATGTCCTATATGTTTATAGTTTCATCCTCCAGAACACAGAATGCACCCTAAATCAGTGATCATTTGGTACTACGTACCAAATAGTAGAATACTGGGAAACAAGGAGTGGAGATAGAGTGGCTTTGTTTTTGTCACCACTCCCAATAGCCCACATGGAGAACCTAGGCATCATGTCCCTGCAACTTCAGCCTTATGGGTCTGGAGGCCCTGGTTCTGAGACATGGAACACACCCATTGGGAGATGCAGTAAAACTCCCAGGAAACCATAACCTACAGCTATTGCTGGGTCACTTTAAGCTCCTTAAGCTAAGACCCTCTGAGCATTCTACCCAGTGGCAAGTGAATCATGCATTTCTCCAGTCTGGCAGTGGGAACAGCACTATTACCATCCCTGCGTGAGTGCAAGGAACTTACTTTTAAAATCATATTCAGTTGATTCTTTACCCAGCCTTGAGTAGGTTGCTCACACGCCTGCCCTGACTAGCACTCCACTAAATGTTCCAGGGGGACTCTGCATTCCTCAGGATTCTCTTCCTACCAGACACTCTCCTCTCCACTTCTGTGTCCTGAGAACTCTAGAATCCTCAGGCCTCTTGGACTGCCAGCTCTGTCTCCACAGCTCAGTGTGTCTTCTTGGCTCTCTCTGTTCTGTGGCCTAGAAACTCACTCAAGTCAGCAAGCTGGGGCTACTGTTGGGCTCACCTCACTTGTTCTCCCTCTCTCAGGAATCACTGTCTTTCATTGCTTGATCTCCAGTGTCTTTAAAACCATTGTTTCATATAGCTATGTGTGTATATAATATATGTAAATAACCTATATAGCCAGTATGTATATATAATAAATAACATATGTAACTTATGTATATATAATATACATGAATAACATATATAGTTGTTGTATGTATATTATATATACAGAACATATATAGCTGTTATACATATATATATTATTGTTGTTAGTTGCTGTCAAGTTGATTCCAACTCATAGAGACCCCATAGGATAGAGTAGAACTGCCCCATTGGGTTTCCTAGGCTGAAATCTTTCCAAGAGCAGACCACCAGGTATTATCGCTCACGTAATTGCTGGTGGGTTTGAACAATTGACCTTTCCGTTAGCAGCCAACCCTTTAACCATTGCGCCACCAGGGCTCTACATATATGTGTATATAAGTATATATATGTATATGTACATGTAATTGTATATCATGTATGTATATATA
>NW_004444182.1:692390-696812 GCF_000243295.1 Trichechus manatus latirostris
TATATATGTATATATACATATATGTTTTTGGTTGTTTCAGGTGAGGCATTAAATTTTGTCCCTATTACTGTATCTTAGTCTCAGTTGGAAATCTATCTATCTAATTTTGGCTTTTTAGTATTTTGCCTTTTTTTATTTTGAAATAGTAAGTAGTATTCCTCAAATTCAGAGTCATTAAGATGAACAAAGTAGATGCTGTATATGAAAATGTTTTCCACATTAAAAATATTATAGAAATGCAATTCGTTTTTATCATTTTCATTGTCCTTTTTGTTTTTGTTACTGTTGTTCTTTCGTTTTCATCTCTTTCATGGCCCGCATAAGTGATTTAAAGCTAGTGGGCTCAGACTTTTTAAAATTCATTGTAATGAATACCTAACATAATATTGGGTAAAATAATCAAATGCAAAAGCGCAGCTTGTGGAGTAAATAATATCCTACAGTTCCCCAGCCAAAATATTATCCAAACTTTAGTTGTGTTTTATTTCCTTTGCTGTATTAATATATGGGCTGTATAATTTCTTTCTGGATTTTCAATTTATACCAGAGAGTGAGATTTTCTGTGAAATTTCACATAATGTACCCAATAGAAACTTTTATGAAAAAATGCAACTTGATCAGATATATTGCTTCATTTTTCATCATAAAATGCTCCCGAGTAAGCCTACTTATTTTCAAGAAAATAACCAATAATTAGTGGGCTTGAATCTCACTTGTGCACCAGAGAATTCTCCCAGGTGAAGGTAACCTTAGTGGCATCAGAAAAAAGCCCTGTTGTCACTGCACTGCCATTGCAGAGCCTCACAGGGTTAGTAGCTCTTCCTTAACACCTCAGTGCCTTTGTGTATGCATTTTAGCCTCTAAAACCATAGGTTTTCTTTCTGCCTCCAAATTGATGTGGGTGTGTCCCCCACACCATCTCTCTGAAATAGAGTTCATGATTTTCATTTTGCTTTTTAAAAAATTTTCAGTAAGAAAAAAAGCAAAAGCTAATAATAATAATAGCTAGCATTTTTCAATAATAATGCCAATTTTAATAGTGGTATAAATTTAAAAGAAATTCTGTATGTAATTCGTTTTCTTTTATGTGTGTTTTTTTTGAAAACAGGAAAACTCATGTAATAATTATTAAGAAGCTATTACACTAAGCACTGATATAGCTGCTAAATATTTATGCTGGTGAGAAAATGGAACTAATATTTTTGATGGGCAATAAGCATATTGTTAATATTTACTATACAAGAACTTAGATGGAAACAATACTTTTTTGTATAAGAATTATATATTGTATAAGAATAAGTTAACGTTTATTAAAGGATTATTATATGCTAACACTATCCTAAGCAATTTCTAAGTATTAACAGCAGAATTATAAGGCTGATGCCATTATTATATCCATTTTACAAATGACAAAATTGAGGCATGGAAAGGTAAATTATCAGGCCAAGCTGATACGGCTAAACAAACACACAAACAAACAAAACCAAACCAGTTGTCATCAAGTCAATCCTGACTCATGGTGACCTAATGTACTGTGAGTAGAACTGCTCCGTAGGGTTTTCATGGTATGACCTTTTGGGAATGGAACACCAGGCCTTTTTTCCCAGGCACTTCTGGGTGGGTTCAAATCACCAACTTTTCAGTCGGTAGTAAAGCATTTCACTGTTTGGCCACCCAGAATATACCCATTGCCACTGAGTCGATTCCGACTCTACTTCCCTGTAGGACAGAGAACTGCCCCATAAGGTCCAAGGAGCAGCTGGTGGATTTGAAGTGCCGACCTTTTGGTTAGTAGTCAAGCTCTTAACCACTACACTACCACGGCCAATGCTATATTCTTTATGTTTCAAACTAGGAATTTTTTTTAAAACTGAATATTGTATTTTGATTTACCACAAAAAACCAAACCTGTTGCCGTCGAGCCCATTCCGACTCATAGTAACCCTACGGGACAGAGTACAATTGCCCCATAGGTTTTCCAAGGAGCGCCTGGTGGATTCGAACTGCCGACTTTTGGTTAGCAGACGTAGCTCTTAACCACTACGCCATGTTTTGATTTACGCTGGGATTAAATAGCACAGCAGCATTTTTTAAGCCATTTCTTGTTGCAAGCACTTTAAATTAGCATAATGTCTTGAACAAAGGTTATATTTGCAATCTGCACCGGAAAACAGAGTTTTCTTAGTGCTGAAGACATTGATATTCTGCAGTGTATTTATACTGTCTAAGAGACTTCACCAATTATGTTGATTATAAAGGTCACTTAAATGGTGCCCTTGTCAGTTTATGAAGCATAAGATTTTTTACACCATTCTCTTTAACTTTTGTTAGCCTCTGAAAGATTGTCAATTGTATTTTATTTAAAATAGAACATTGTATCAAGAATGGCTTTTGAACACAAAGAAAGTGCAATTTAAAATGCACATTGAGGTATATGACAGGAATTTTACCAAAGATTCATATATGTTAATTTTTGTATTTTTTAAAAATTTCACTGTTTTATGTATATATATGTATACATCTCATAAAGCTTTCTAATCTGCATGGGACTGTGATATATATATATATATATACTGGAATATATCACAAAACCTGCCACTCTCTTTTTAAGTGTACAATTTAGTGACATTAATTGCGTTTACAGTGTTGTGCAACCACCACCACAATCAACCTCCAAATCTTTTTAATCAATCACCCAAAACAGAAACTCAGTATTCATTAAGTAATAACTCCCCATTTCTCCCTTCCCCCAACCCCTGTAACCACCAGTCTTTTGTCTGTATGCATTTGCCTATTCTAGATACTTCATCTAAGTGAAACCATACATTATTTTTATTTTTGTATCTGACTTATTTCACTCAACAAAATGTTTTCAAGGTTCATCCATGTTGTACCATGTAACAGAATTTCACTTTTCTTTATAGCAGAGCAATATTCCACTGTATGTGTAGTAATTACTGAAGAGGACAGGCTTATTTCTGCCAGTTTGCTATTTGTTTCCTGCGCATCTTATACCTTCTTTGTCCCTCATTTCCTCCTATATTGGCTTCTTTTGTGTTTAGTTGATGTTTTGCAGTGAATCATTTTGATTCTCTTTTCATTTTTTTTTGTGTAAAATTTTAAGATATTTTTCCTGTGGCTACCTAGGAATTGCATTTACCATCCTAAATTTATTATAATCTAGTTTGAATTGATACCAACTTAACTTCAATAAAATACAATACTTCTGTTCTTACACATCTATGCCCTCCCTTTATGTTGTTATTGTAAAAAAAAATATATACCTTTGTATATTGTTTGCCCAATAACATAAATTTATAATTTTTTTTTTTAGTGCATTGCCTTATGGAGGACATAACAACTAGAGTTACAAACCGCAAGTACAATGAACTGACCTTTATATTTACCCATAAAATTTCCTTTACTGGAGTTCTTTATTTCTTTATAAAGCTTTGAGTTGCTATCCAGTTCCCTATCATGTCAACCTGAAGGACTCCCTTTATCATTTCTTGTAGGGCAGTTCTCTCAGATTTTGTTTATTTAGGAATGTCTTAATTTTGTCCTCATTTTTTTACTGTAAAAATATGTATAACACAATATTTCCAATTCAACATTTTTAATGTGTACAATTTAGTGATATCAAATGCATGAATCATGTTGTGCAACCGATACCCGTGATCATTGTCAAATTTACCATCAATATAAACAGAAACCCAAACTGTTTCTTAAAGATTGGCTCCCCTTTTCCCCCTCCCTCCTACCCATGGTACCAATAGTATACTTTGGTCTCTACATATTTACCTATTCTTGTTATTTCATGAAAGTGAGATCATATAGTATTTGTCCTTTTGTGATTGACTTGCTTCACTCAACGTAATGTTTACAAGGTTCATCCATGTTGTAGCACATATCAAGACTTCTTTTCTCTTTATGGCTGAGTAATATTCCATTGTATATATGTACCACATTCTGTTTATCCATTCACTTGTTGATGAAGATGTAGGCTGTTTTCCACCTTTTGGCTATTGTGAATAGTGCTGCAATGAACATTGGTTTCTGTTTGTGTTGCTGCTTTCAAGTCTCTTGGGTATACACCTAGGAGTGGAATTGCTGGTAGTTCATGTGTTAGTTCTATGTTTAACTTCTTGAGGAACCATCAAACTGTTTTCAGTTTTGTCCTTACTTTTTTTTTTTTTTAATTGTACTTCAGGTGAAGTCTTACAGAACAAATAGTTTCTAATGAAACAGTAGTACACATATTGTTTTACGACATTGGTTAACAACCCCACAACATGTCAACCCTCTCGCTTCTCGACCTTTTTTTTTTTTTGGTGAAAATATACGTAGCCAAAGATACACCATTTCAAAAATTTCTACATGCACAGTTCAGTGACATCGACTACGAGCTTCTAATTGTGCTGC